>NW_015661992.1:177479-183267 GCF_001515625.1 Sinocyclocheilus rhinocerous | reverse complement strand
TTTTTTTTTTTTGGGGGGGGGGGGGACAAAAAATGGCTCTTCTATGGCATTGCTGTGAAAACTCCCTTTTTGAACCTTTATTTTTAAATGTTGAATTGCAATACAAAAGAAACATGTTTTTCATTACAAATAAGCACTTTAGGATACCATAACTTGCCAAATTATGTAAACTGGCTTTTGAAAGCTCATACATTATATTTAGACATGTTTAGAATCATGGTTTCATTAGCACTTTTTTATCTTTAATGTGACATACAATTGATTTTGTAAAGTGCGTTTGCTGATTCTGGTTTAAACCTGCTAGGAAACCACTATAAGAACGAAAGCCAATGACTGAGGTCTTTTTATTATACTACTGTGACACCAGAGGCGTTCATTTTTCGTGGTTGAGCACATTTCTACATCGCGAGAAGTCATTTGAAAGTTTAGATATTATTTTTATAGATGGCTTAATGCGTAACTGGATACTGAAAAGTCATTGTCTCGAGTTTTTAACCAGTTCCTTCATAGTTTTATTTTTTGTTTCATTAATTCCGAATGTTTTTGTGATATCACAGTGTTTGCTGTTTGTACATGTAAGAAGGAAGTGAGAGAAATTATTTATTTTTATACAGTATTCATGCAAATGTTGTCTTTAGGGGCAAAATCAACAGTCAGGCATATAGGGAGGTAGGATGAAGCCTGAAAATGCAGCTGAAATTATTTCATTGATGTTTTGGGTTCTGTCATACATTTGAAGTCGGCAGATTTTTTTTGTGTGTGTGTGTATTATGTGCTGTTTAATATACAGAGAAACAAGGACAGTACATGCATGCTAATTTAATCTGCATATTTGAGAAAAGCAACTTTTTATGAGTAAAGCGCTCAGTATATAGCTTGTCACTCCAGCCAGTGTGTCTGTCCAGTGTTTGACTGTACTGAACAATAAAACCTGTTACTAGGCAAATGCCTGCTTGTGAGTTTTATGTGCATTTGCAACTTTTAAATGTAAGTCCTAACTCTTCTGTTAACTTTTTAAATATTATGCATAAGTGATCAGCATGTATGGAGTTTTCTTACAGCATCATAAGTTAGCCCAGTAAATTCCCCTAGTTTCAGGGTATGGCATGTATTAGTCATACTGGTTTGTGTTGGTGTTGGAAACACTTCCTGTTTTTGGTCCAAAAACACCAAAAGGGTTGATGACGACCTGCTTAATTCAATTATTTAGACCTAATGCAAAGTTTTTTTTTTCTCTCTTAAGTTAGAGCTCTATAAGATGACCACAGTCATTTATTGTAATCACTTGCTGCTCGTGTATAACAACACAAGGCAGATGGGGACACTTTAGATGCATCTAACAAGCTCAGGTGAAGGCAAACCACATTATGTGCAGTGCAGAACTGTGAAGAAAGCGCCACACATTTGTAAGCGTGTGCAATGTAAACTATTCATTGGTATTGCTTGAAAGTTAGTTTGTCAAATAGTTTTTGCAACTTGTGTGTCAACGGAGTCTTTTATTTGGAATGACAAATAAACATTAAAATTGTTGATCAAATTTGTACTTTAACTTGGTAAGATTTAAAAAAGAAAAAAAAAGAAAAAAGAAAAACGCTCACCAAGACAGCATTTCTTTAATTTAAAAACAAGGGAAAAAAAGTGAAATATCACAGTTAAAAGTAACTTTTTATTTGAATATATTTTAAAATTCATTTTATTTCTGGGATTGCAAAGCTGAATTTTCAGCATCATTACTTCAGTCTCAGAGTCACAAGATCCTTTGGAAATAATTCTAATATGCTGATTTGCCACTCAAGAACAGCATTTATTTGAAATAGAAATCAATGGTAACATTGTAAGCATCTTTACTGTCATTTTACCGCTTTGATTAACTAAACACATGCTTGCTGAATATAATTACTTTAAAAAGACACTAGCATACACCAGTTTTATTAGATCAAACAAGCATTTAAATCGAAATAAAACGAAATACTTATTACAGGGAATGCACAGCAGATCCAGCCCATAATGCATTTATTAAGATACAGAAGTGCAGCTGGCATGTTATCGCTTATTCTGTCTCCCTCTAGTGGATAAAACAAGCCTCGACATAATTCGCCTACTACAGCGTGCCAATCTCTGTTTTCAATGTTCGTTAATACTCCGTTATGGTATTACTTCCCTCGCCGTTTTACTTTCAGGAACTACAGACACTGAAAAGAATACGACTTTATTGTGTTTATGTTGGTCCATATATAATACCAATAGGCATTAACACAGCAACCACACAACATAGTAAAGCAATTCGGTGCGGATGTAGAATAACAGAGATTCAGGACCCAACATTCCAAAACAAACCGCGGGTAAGAAATAATAATTTTTAAAAAGGCAGGAATTTGACACGGGAATCTCAGATGCGCTAGTTCTTGCCTTCTGTGTTGGGTTCCAAGAGCAAAATCCAGTTCCTGAAAGGTGATCCGCTGTGTGCTATTTAATAAAAGAAACATAAAAGGCGATGGTGCGTTTATTTTTAACCGGTGATAAAAGCAACAAAGCTGTGATTACTCTGAACACAAGGCCAGCTCTGTGCTTTCCGTGAAAACCCAGGAGGAGGATGTCCTCCTTCTCTGGAGAGAGCCACACCACACTCGCCCGATTCAATACTGAACTCAAGACATCATAGTTCCAGAACACCCTGCTTTAACAGATTCAGATTAATTAAAACATTACTTAATATCTTTAAGCAGAAAACTATATTTGCCAAAGTCATTATCGTTTGGTGCTATCAAGTGATCTTTTCTGGCTTTGGCAAGTTTCATCAAAAGGAATTCTCTTCTGTCCTTCCATTCATTCAGCTCCTCATCTCCATGTGCCAGCTTACAAAGCTCCTCCTCCGTGCAGGTGCCCTTGAGGAACCTGGAGCGAATCGAAACCAATCCGTTAGCGACAGCTGTTAACTGTTAATGAGATACGAGTAGCGTCATACATTAGCGTTAGACTGACCGTTCGCAAACTCTGAAGGTTCCTGTGGGGAAGCGATACTGCCAGCAGTTCTGATCGTCCTCGGAGTTGAACACTCGTTCTTTGTGCTTCTCGGAGGTGATATGCTGCTGCCACTGTTTATCACTGTTGCAGTTCTTCCCACACAACCAGCAATGGTTGCCAGCCTGATAAAACAGCATTTAGAGAAAAGGAATGTTCAGTCACTTTTAGAAAAGAAAATGTGTAATATATATATATATATATATATATCAATATCACACTTACATGTATTTGACCAAGAACATAGTACAATATTAATATTATGAAATATATAATTTAAAAAAAAAAATATTTTCTATGTGAATATATGTTAAAATGTAATTTATTCCCGAGTTGCAAAGCTGAATTTTCAGCATCATTACTCCAGTCTTCAGTGCCGCATGATCCTTCAGAAATCATACTAATATACTCATTTGCTGATCAAGAAACATCTTAGTGTTGAAAACTGTTGTGATGCTTAATATTTTTGTGGAAACCCGTAATGCATTTTTTTCCAGGATTATTTGATGACTAGAAAGTTCAAAAGAACTGCATTTATTTGAAACACAAATCTTTTGTAACATTAATTAATCAAAAGTGACAGTAAAGCAAATAATTGATCCTTGCCAAAAAAAAATACAAAATTCATAAAATCTTGCTGATCCCAAATTTTTGAATGATAGTGTATATTCATAATTTCTTTTTTGAATAAATTCTATTAGTCATTAACAAACATTATATAAATACTCGAAGCATTATTAGTTAATGAACATTCAAATATTGATGAAAACTTCATTTAAAATGGCTATGTACTGCATAATGTACCATATGTTTTAAATATATTAACACAAATTATAAGCTAAACATGAACCACCTCATGTTTTTTTCAGAGTCTGTATGCTGCAATTTACTTTTTGCTCATGAATATTCATTGCATTATTTGACATCTGGCCCAGTAGGCCAAACTCACTGCCTGAAATACAGATGTTGAGTTGGAGAGTGTTTGTTAATCAGCTGGCGAACTAACATGATTCATGGATATTTATTAAGTTACGACACAATGCTCCCAGTAAGGTTACCAAGCAATATCTGTATTTCGCCATTAATATTCACTCACTATACTCTACCTTATTCATTTTACATACGGGATGCGTTTAGTGTTTAAACAGCTAGAGGGAGCACAACGCACTGGAACACATTGCAGAGCTCGAGATGCATTTTTAAGTGGAACAATTTTTACTTGAAACACCAAACTGTAGTCCAAGACAGAGCAGAACAGACAAAAGCATGCAAACATGAGATAAAACAGAGCCCTGAGTGTGTGTGCTGTTCTTGGCAGTCAGCGTTTTGTAATTTTCTTGCCTGTGTGTAGAGGACACTCTAAGATAGAGCAAGGTTGTGTCAGAGTAAGAAGAGCGTGATAATGATGTGTGGAAATATGAATGCTGCTCAAGTTTTCATACCACTTCCTCAGCGTAGTCCGTGGGCATGTGAATCTGTTTGCCGTTCTCTCGTGTAGCGCTGCTGCTGCTGTTCTCCTCGCTCCAGCCCGGCTTCTGAGACTGCAGCCACATTTCATACAGCTGCTCCATGTCTGCAACTACATACACAAACACAAGGGATACATGATACATCAGTCACAACATCAGTATCTGTCAGCACTAGGGGTGTGCGATATTGACAAAAAAGAATATCTCTCTCTGTCGGTGCCGATAGCCTTGTGGGCAGCGCGCTGACATATGGTGCAGCTGCGCTTCGGGTGTCCCGAGATCGATTCCCACCTCGTGGACCTCTCTCCCATTCACTTCCTGTCATATCTATACGGTCCTGTCATAGAAAAATGCAAAAACGCCAAAAAAAAAAAACACAACTATTTTGTGGGATTTAGAAATTAATCTTTTCCAATAAGTTTAAACTTATTTTTACATTTTATGGGCATTTTGTACCTTTATAAAGCCATTTTTTTCTAAAAGTGTCCATTATCTTTGGAGTCAAATTCTTACATTTAATCAGTAAATTAGAATAATTTGGGCTATTACCAGGCAAATTAAATCAACACAGAAGCTGCATCTGAAGTGGAATTGAGATGTATTTACACACTGTTTAATGCAAGACATGAATGCATTTAACCTGCAGTTACAAATGCATAAATAAACGTTTGATATATTAAACATAAAACGTTGAATACTGATATTTGAAATTATTTAAAAAATAAAAGATACTTTTAATGTGAAATTAAAACCGCCAGTAGGTGGCAGCAAGTCACTGTTAATAAGTGAGTCACTGAACCGAATCATTTAAACGATTGATTCATTCAGGAGTGAAACACCGTCATGTTGCTCAGAGATGCAAAACAGCGCTGTGGCTTTGTTTGGAATTATTTTTGTTGTCGAAATACAGCAAAAACAGGCAATATAGTGTCTAAAACGTAAGTCTCTTGATTAACTTCTTGTTTAGTGAACTGTTGTAAAAAATCTATATCACATTTGTAATCATGGTAATAATTGGAGAAAAACGGCACTCTTCGTGTGAAATTGATTAACTATACGAAATGGTATAAATATATACATGTTCTGCCATCATGTCTTGAATTTGTGATCATTCTAAATGCATTTTAATAAACTGAATCATGCAGTGAAAGAACGCACTCTAAATGCGCGCGCACTAGTCTAGACTTCACGTAATGTATGCGTGCGCTCTGTAGGGATGCTTGGAATGGTTTCTGCAAAATACTCGATAATGTCAAATCGCACATCGTTAAAACAACAATTACGATATTATCGCAGAC
>NW_015661992.1:173394-176120 GCF_001515625.1 Sinocyclocheilus rhinocerous | reverse complement strand
GCCTTCTGGAGGGGGGTTTTGAATGGATTTTGCAAAATACTCGATCATGTTAAATCACACATTGTTAAAACAACCATTACGATATTATCGCAGACGATATATATCGCACACCCCTAGTCAGCACTGAGGGCCAGGTGTTCAAAAAGCTGGATCAGAATAATCTGGATTTGGAAATCCCATGTTTTGCTATCCAGGATCAGGTAACCCATCTTTATTTTCCGCTGGTTTTTCAAAGCAAAACTGCATTGGATCACAATGATCCAAATACACACTTTTTCAGATTACCAAATCTGGTGCTTTACGGAGCCCCTAAAGGGACATAGTGATGGAAAAAAATATGAGATGGAAAGAAAGAAAGGAAGTTTCACTGCTTTGCATTTTCTCAGGAAAGTTTTGCATTGCACTCACACAAAAAAAACTGTTCGCTCCAGTTTATCTCTGATGATTGTAACAATGTAGCTTACACACAGTGATTTAAAAGACATTTTAAATTAAATATAATATTTTTGTTTGATATTGACAGCTATTTGGGAATTATTTTATGGCACCAAAACCTCTTTTTAATTTACTGTAGGCTACTGAAAGGCTTTAGATGTAGCTTAATGTTACATATGTTGTATTTTTGGATCAGTTAAAAAGTTGTAATTTAATTTCTGTTCATGAAATCTACCATTCTGTTGGAATTTTTGGATGAAAAGTATGTCAATCTTATATATATAAAAAAAAAAAAACGTTTTAACAACACAAACTGATGATTTGATCCAGAACAAAACCAAGACTGGATTTTGTGATCCAATTCAATTTCAGAATCCTTTTTTCTTTTGAACAACTCAATTTTAAGATCTGATCCAATCCTATAGCCGAAATCCAATCAGATTACGTTTGAACAATTGGCCCTGAGTGATTATACGAGTTAATCCATTTGAAGAATAAGAATCTTATAAATAATTCTAGGGCTCTACATAATCTAGCCTCAGGGAAGGGTACCTGTCCAGTATGGTGTCAGTATACACTCCTTCCACATCCTTGAGATCAGAAAAGCAACACTTTCTCTGTGTCACCAAGACAAATGATAAATATATTGGTGATAGAGCTTTCTCCAGAGCCAGTGCAAAATTGTGTAATGAGCTCTCCCTCACCATTAGATCTGCCAAATCACTACGTGTGTTCAAAGCCATGCTGAAATCACAACTTTTAACAGTTTTTGTGATGGGTCTTGACTCCTGCTGGGTGTATGGCTATGTGACTTTTGTGTGGTTTTTTTATTTTTATACTATTCTAGCTGTTTTGTTTGTGTTGGTTAGTCTGTGATTGTAAAGCACTTTAGGCAACCTGTGTTATATTAAATTGAAAGAAACAAAAATGTTTCTCGAGCAGCAAATCAGTCATGTCTCCTCACTGGAATGTGCTCTCTCCTTGGTTTGAGAAAAGCACCCAACACATTAAAACATACATTTATACTTCTAACTTACTATGACAAGCATAGGTCACAGTACAGCACATTACGGCCTCTCATCTACAGGATCAATTTACAATTAAAGCATTTAGTTTATTTTTCATCTTTAAACATTAGAAAATAATGAAGAATATTTTCTGAAACCACTAGCTGAGATAAAAGTACTTCATATCAGGATGTTTGGGGTAAGTTCCTGATTAGAGCTTGGGTTTGAACAATCCAGACTTGAAGAAGTTGTGTATTCTGTGTGTGTGTGTGTGTGTTAGTATCTGTCTGTGCAGGACTGGTCTCCAAAAAGATTCAGAAACAGCACCCAGGATGGAATACGCATATGGACATATGCATGGGTGCCACATATACATCTTGGGAGCGACACATTGCGTGTGAACTCTAATCGCTCGTTGCCTAAATAACCTTCGGATATATGCTTTGAACTTTATGCACATCTGTTAAGATTTTGCACGTTTTTCTACGATTTAACCAATCAGAACTCTTTTTACCCAAGTCATAACTTAGCTAGGCACCTCTGTTAGATTATAATTACTGCTGTGTTGAGAGTGTATGCAGAGTGGCCTACGAACTCCTCGCGAGTATTGAAGCTGACTTCTAATAATTGGACTGTTGGTTAATATTGACTGATATCAACAGAACAGGAAAGCTGATTAGGAGGAAGAGCAAGCTAGGATATTTAAATAAACATTACTTTAAACAAACAAAAAGACTACATAATACTGCTCACTCTATTGTTTGTCGTCATCTGAAAATAATGACCAATAAAGCTAAGCTAAAGCAAAACTTAAACACTGAACAACGATTCTGCAAATCAAATTGAACAGAATGTATATATTGTCCCTAAATGGCTGTAATGCATTTAGGGGCCGTTTACACGACAACGTTTTCAGCCAAAAACGGGAAACTTTTTATGTGTTTTGCCTGTTTGTTTACACAACAATGGGGACTGAAAACACGTGTTTTTGAAAACGGGTTTCAAAGTGAAAGTTTTTGAAAACGCCACCGTTGTCGTTTCCGTGTAAACACCCAAAACGTGAATCTTTGAAACGGTGACGTCATGCGCGTGCGTAGTACGTGTTAGGTATGTAGACATGCGCAGTACGTGTCGATTTTACAGGCAAGCGCGAACAAACATACACAACAATGGCGGAGTACATGGTACTGTTGTTGCTGCTCAAGAGTTTGCTAACGCTTCTTCAGCAAAGTGTGGATTTACTTCACCAATAATACAACCAACAGCGGAGACGCATCATATACA
>NW_015661992.1:163633-173375 GCF_001515625.1 Sinocyclocheilus rhinocerous | reverse complement strand
TATATATATATATATCCTTTCGTGGTTTATTAAGTTGGTGATTAATATTATTCTTCGAAATATTAAATGATTTGAAAGACTTTCCCCAAGTGAAGCTTGAATAGTGTAGAATTGCATGTCTCCTCACTGGGCCTGGCATACGTAATACAGCGTTTTTGTCAGTTTTCGCGGATGTGTGTAAATGCGAATCGTTTTGAAAACGTTGTCGTGTATACATTTTCCATTTTTTGACTACATCGTTGTCGTGTAAACGTATCCTTAGATGCATAGTGAACTTACTATTGTTATCTTTCATGAAGGTCCACAGATCTCTTTCCTCTGTGCTGTGAGCAAAGGAGCAGTTTCCAATGTACTGACACTTTTTGCCAGCTGCCACATGCATACAAATCTGCAAACATGCAGGAATAACAATTATTCAAGAGACAGTGACAGTATTGAAAAAACATCAATTTCAGTTCGCATTAAAGACAAGGGTTAATGTTTTTAGCATTAAATAAAAATATTACACCTACTTCAAACTGAGCAGGAATAGGCTTTTTGGTTGGGAGAGGTCGAACTGTAGTCCACTTTTTCCGTTCAATAGAGCTAACCAGAACCACCCGTCTCTCTTTTGACCAACTGAAAAGAGAAAGAGACACATGGTGAGATGTTATCAGAATATTGAACTTAAAATGGCAGTTTTGTGAATTAAAGGAAGTTCGCCCAAAAAAAATCAGGATTTGGATTTTAGATCCAGGATCTGGATAATATGAGCTGGACTCACGAATGCCGGGCCTTTGCACTGCAGTACTTCTTGTTTTTGTCTGGCTCGCTGACTTGGCCGTTCCTCCAACACTGAGCACATACAAACTGCATCTTCAGGTTAGCTGGTCCAAATCTGAGCAGGACCGGTGGGAGCTCCTATGCGATTGGCACAAAAATAACATAAGACATCTCTTGCAGGTATACTATCTATCAGTACACATGTATAAATTCTACCTGAGCATGAACAGCAGCATCCATATTCCAATATTTCTGCGACTCCTGGACAATACCTTCATGTGCGATACCTGAAGCAAACCAACACAACAGTTAGCGTTTCCTGTCAGCCTTCATGTCGGATAATTCATGAGTCTCAAGCGCCAGCTCACCTTGTTCACTCTGCATCATCCATACTTTGAGCTCGATGAGGCTGTGGGCGTAAAAGCAGAAATCCTCTCGCTGGCAGCCGTACCGTACCTCATGCCTACACAGATCCATCTGGCAATGAGGGAAGTATGGACGGATTTTGGAGTACCTGATGGTTTTGTCCCTTAAATAGTGTACAAGGCACCTGAGGGGGGAAAAAAACACTGGACAATACCTTCATGTGCGATACCTGAAGCAAACCAACACAACAGTTAGCGTTTCCTGTCAGCCTTCATGTCGGATAATTCATGAGTCTCAAGCGCCAGCTCACCTTGTTCACTCTGCATCATCCATACTTTGAGCTCGATGAGGCTGTGGGCGTAAAAGCAGAAATCCTCTCGCTGGCAGCCGTACCGTACCTCATGCCTACACAGATCCATCTGGCAATGAGGGAAGTATGGACGGATTTTGGAGTACCTGACGGTTTTGTCCCTTAAATAGTGTACAAGGCACCTGAGGGGGGAAAAAAAACAAGAGTGTTAATGCTACATCACTTTAAAAAAAGGTCTAACCTAGGGCCAGGCAATACGGACTATAAAAATAAAAAAACTCATCACTACCTGGCTCTCTAGAAGGCTTTATACAAAAATATTAGACCAAATAAAAATAAAGACTGCTAAACTGCATATTTGACTGTATATGTTGTAGTGTATTTGCTCTGAAATGGCTTAAACGGGTGAGAAACCATCACTTACTTAAAAATAATCACATTTTAAATGCTTTATTTTATTAATAATATTTTATAGTTTTTATTAATAATTGATCTTTTTCATACCATATTATTAATACTATCTAATTGTAGATTTGTATGTAGTGATAATGTATTAATTCACTGACATAGTTAATACAGTAGTCAACATTTGAAGTGGATCGAAAACTTTCATCAAAGTTGTCCTAAAACCAAAATGCGTTCTTGTCTCAGGACAACTTTGATGAACTTTTTTGATCCAACTCAAATGTTGACTATTGTAATCAGGTCACAAGACTCAAGTAACACTTTATTTGAAGGTGTCCTTGTTACACGTTACATGCACCTCCTATTATAACAACAATCAATTATGCATAATTACATGCAAGTAACCCTAAGCCAAACTCCAGCCCTGATCTGGTCAGATGAAGTCATTAATTCAGTCCAACGGCATTCACTGCAAAGCATGAATCTGCACTTTTAGTGTTTGGACATGTCTTCACAAGAAGAGATGCTTACTTCTTTTCCTCAAATGCATGCTTTGTCACTGGGTGAGAGCATAGACTGGGGTTGTCCTTATTGGTTTTGCTGATTATTCGGGGTTTGTGATCAAAGCACACCTACAGACCAAGTCACACATGTTAGGTATTTGTACAGCTTCTTTAAACTTTAAACCAATGCAAATTTCAGCAATGACGAAAAACAAACAGAGAAACTAAAAATCCATTCCTTTGGAAACCGGTCATTCCAGTTCAATGATGAAATGAGGTGGGTTAAAGACACACAATCAGCTGCTAAAAAACAAATCTCCAACAGGAAAAAGGGCTAAACATAAGCTTGATTTATTTTGGTCAGCTGACCTCCAGGTGTATCATGGATTAGTTAGTCATAGCTACAATAAGCAAGCCATTCTAACAATGGCACGTTTTACCTCACAGAGGAACATAAATATCCCATGGTGCTCCTGTAAGATTTTGGGCACAGTCAAATTGATCTTAGGTTTAGATCCATAAGGATCACACAGATTTTCTCTGCAGATGAAGCCTTTGCGTTCTAGCGTCCACACGTCAATTTCCTCTTGGCAATAAGCAAAGGTACAATGGGCAAGATACCGGCATTCTTGTCCAATCGCCACATCTATAAAGCAGAATTTTTCAGTATTTTAGTAAATAATCTGTGAAACTGTAAAATAAAGCCTCAAAGGAGATCACTGCAATTACCTTTGCAAATATAATAAGGCCCCATGTACTGGTTTTTAGTGGGTCTCGGCCGAATAAGTTTCCATGTTGGAAGTTCAGAATGTGTGGTTCTTCCCAAAAGCAAATCTTTTTTGCATTTGTGGTCCTCTGGAAGGTAAGTGTAATCCAGCACTCCGGGTCCTGTAAATACAATCAAATGATGAAGAACCTAATGCAAAACTTCAGGTCATACACTGGAAACACTGCCTAGCAACACTCCTGCATGACTGCCGCTTACCAATTTTAATGTAGCATGAGGAACAGGTCTGTTTAAATTCATGGGTATCAGCAAGTGGGTTCTTGGCAAGGTCTAACTGCGGTGGATAATCCTGCATAAATGTCCCATCGGATGTGCTGAAACCCATGCCGATGGGTGGAATGGTTGGCACTGACATGTCGCTATTACTTAGCTGAAAGAGCAAATAACTGAGATTAACCAAAGAGCACAGCTGAATGTTCAGGAAAGTGTTTATCATATTGATGTAAATGAACTCTTACCGGCATAAAATGATGCTGGCTAAAAGGTTTATCTGGTCCATAGAGAATTAAAAAACAAAAGGGAAAACAGAAATGAGCAAAGGAAACAGTGGCAGCAGGGTCCAAAATTAACCTGCTAAGGGTTAAATGGGAGTAAACATAATTTTTGATGACTAAATTGAAAAAAAAAAAAACTACATGTATATACACAACACTACATGGGATCAACAATATAGGCTAATACATTATTAAAGTTTCAGTTAATGACACCATGGGTCTCATTCACTAAGCTTGCGTACGATTTTAAGAACAAATCACCAAAAATTTCGTAATAAAATGTATTCTAAATTTACAAAAAAAATATAGGAACAACTGAAACCATATGTACGCAAAAAGCACTTAACTCCGTATGGCCTTATAATCGTGTTAAGTTATAGTTCATCCTAGCACGACTATAATTATGTTGAAGTATGTTGCATTAATTGTATTATACTATCCATATATAAATTCTATAATAATATTAAATAATACAATTTAATTTAATCTCAAATACATTCCATCACATACAGTGGAAGAGTGAGAAAAGCTGCATTATATGTTTAGCTGTGAGGTTTCCCTGAATAACGCTTGATATACGCGCATGTACAGCTGGCATGTATGAGGTGCTTATTGTGAGAACTGGTGAGAATGACACACTTGGCATTGCACGAGGAGCTTGTTTCCACCACAGAATAAAACATCTTAAAAGAATTGCGACTTTTTATCTCACAATTGCGTGTTTACATCTCACAATTCTGAGTTTAAAAAAGTCAATTGTGAGATAAAGTCGCAATTATTTTTTTAAATGTTTTATTCTGTGATGGAAACAAGCTTTCATAGGCGAGAGTGCATCTGCAAGCAGCGGCAAGTTTGACGAGAGTGACGAAAGGCTGTAATGAAAGCGTGTGCGGAAATCCTTTATATGGAGATGGTTTGGCCGTGTTTTATGCAAATGACTAACCTCCTGCACACGGCCGGTCATTTAGAATACTTCAAATTGACTAACATCAGAACGATGTTAAAGGGGTCATGAACTGCCTTTGTTCTTTATTTTGTACTGAACATTAGTACTGAACATTATAACTAAACATTATAATTTAGACGTATTAGGCTATTTTCTGTCCTGTTTTTAACCCCCCTCATCAGAACGCTCTGTTTGAATAGGCATGGAGGATTGTAGACTCGGAAGTAAACGCCCACTGCTGTGATTGACTAACAGTTGTGTATGTTTGACAGTGTACATTTCATTCCTCATTAGGGGTGTAAGAAAATATCGATACACGTGAGTATCGCGATATTTTGTTTAGGGCTGTCGCAATTCATCTATTTTATTCAACTATTCGATTTTTTTAAATCCTCGACTTCATTTTGCTCGCGTCGACTAACCGGCAAAATACCGGAAGTGGCGCATTTCATGGACGAGAATCCATAAAACACCTTATTAGACCTATTAGACTAGTTTCCCAAGGCTGCATGATATATTAAACTCATTTAAAAACCATAATTAAGCATAATTGTGAATTCACAAACGCTACGATTTAATTAAATAATTATATGCGATGCAGTTCTAATACAGTATATGCGCTTTATTTACTCATTATCTTGCGGTTTCAAAAAAAAGCTCAAACCCTCACTCTGAGTTTACACGTTTTGATGTCCACATATTCTTTTAATTACAGTGGCTATAGCATTTCTGTCCTAAAGAAATGGCCAAATATTAAAGATTAAGTGGACATTTGAATTAAACAGTGCTTGGTCAATATTAAACAAGTATTAGATCGCACAGTAATGTGTAAAAACAATCGTCAGGCCGTTGGCGCCCTCTGCAGGCCTTTGTTGTAATGCATAATGTACATTAGCTCTATTGTTTATAATACATTATGTATTTTAACAGTTTTGTTCAATAAAACCATATGATTTCTTGCTTTTGATACTTTATTTGAACTAATTATTATTGCCTCATTGCTATTATATATGTATTTTAAGTAATTTTAAAGGCTATTGTTCACTTCTATTTTTATTACCACAAAAAAAATTATTATAATTAGAGGGCCCTATGAAATCAGTTTTATTTTTTATTATCCGTTTAATTTTCATTTTTCTATACTCTGTTTTAATGGTTAAATTAAATTGTATTAATCAAAAAGCCTGTCTAATTAATTGAGTTTTTCAGTTTTATCTTTACCAAATTCTGTTTTCCATTATTTTCTGGATTCCATTTTAATGGTTCCATTAAATTTTAATAATCAAAAGCATCTCCAATTAATTGATTTTATTTAAAAAATCAATTAATTTTTTTCCCCTTTTTTTCAGAAATACTGCACATTTACATTTTTCTCCTAAATCAATTCTGGTAAATAACGTTTCTGGTAAATACTGTAAATAGTGTTTTTTTTTTAATCATAATTTTATTATTAGTAGACTAGAGCACGTGGATATGTTATCATTCTTACACTATAATACTGAACTTTGATTTCAGTAATTTGGACTATGAGATGGACACTTGCTTCTTGCACTTTATGTTGCACTTTACTTTTGCTTTAAAAAAAGGATTTCATAGAAATTTGGATTTCATTTGGTTTAATAAAATAGTTTAATAAAATATTCTTAAGTAAAATTGTGGGAAATTAATCGTTTAGATTAATCGATAAATGAGTCGATAGATTAATCTAAATAAAAATAGTCATTAGTGGCAGCTCTAATTTTGTTTGGCGATAGTGTATCAATTCTCAAAAACGGAATATCAATATTAAAAAAAAAAAAATCATACAAGATTCATGCCAGTTGTTTCGTTTTGAGTTTATATACCGACTGCTAGATGGCAGTCTTCATCTCTGAACTTAAACAGTGACAGGAAATACTAGCATTAAGGCACGCCACTAATGTTAGCGTTAATATAGTTCACTGCTAGTAATGGAGGATGAAAAAATTGTTCCAGTTCCTGTTTCGGTGTACAAAGTTGAAGTGTGGCATCATTTGGGCTTTTAACGTCCACCCCGGGACCGTGGTGCGGGCGCCGCCTCGGTTCCGCCGCTTGCCGCGTCCCGTGTGAAGAGCCTTCGCGCGGGGTGCGGTGGGCGGTAGGGTTGCCGCGTGGCTGCAGCTTTCTCTCGTGGTGGGGGCGTTTTGTGCAGTTGGGGCAGAGCTCGCATCGCGGTCTCGGCGATTCCACGCGGAACATAAATACAAACTGAAAAACCTATGAAATCCAAGTGGAAAGGTTCTGAGAATGTTTAACATATGTATTTATTTTATTGTTTTAAAATAGTTTTCTTCGTTTCTTAATTGTAAACTTAAAATGTGAACCTTTAAAGCAGGGTCTAAAAATATATATGGTCTTTTTTATAAAACACATATTATACATTTAACTAAACGATCCTGCAAGCACTAATTTTTCCCCCTTGACTCGTACTGCACAAAAAGTGGTTTAATAACGTTGATTTAGAAATCCTGCAAGCACTTTATTTTTCATTGATATTAAGCAGATGTAATTCTTTTGTTCAGATCAAAACGTTATGACATTGTATGCTACAATTGTAAACTGAAAATGTGAACCTTTAAAGCAGGGTCTCAAAATATATATGGTCTTTTTATAAAATACATATACATTTAACTAAAGGATCCTGCAACCACTTTAATTTCCCCCCCTTTACTCGTACTGCACAAAAAGTGGTTCAATAACGTTGAATGTTACAGGGACTGATTATTGCAAATGCAGATCCCACTGTGTTCTGGTTAAATAATTTTATATTTATTTATTTATTGCTAAGGTTGTCATATAGGGGTGTGTTCTTTATGACAGCTTTCCTAAAAATATATCCTATTCCTAAAATAAGAAATATCCCACTATATTGCCTTGCTAACAGTATCGTAACATATCGTATCGCAACCCCTGTATCGTGATACGTATCGTATCGCCAGATTCTTGTCGATACACAGCCCTATTCCTTATAGATAACAAGCTGCTGTGATTTAGGTCAAAAACACATAAATACTCAGTACATATCAAACGATCTGTAATAACCATACACTGTAAAAAAAAGATGGACAACGCGTCTCCTATTCCTTCCACTACAGAAAAGTGAAGCCAAAGCATCTCAGTATGGCCGTTGCCATCTTGAGTAAATGACGTCATTTGGAGCCCGAGTCTGCACAGTAGAGATTCGTTTGGAGCCCGAGTCTGCGCAGTAGTGTCGTGAGGTGGAGCCGCAGTATCAAATGACGTCGTTTGGAGCCCGAGTCTGCGCAGTAGAGATTCGTTTGGAGCCAGAGTCAAACTCAAACTTAGTATCAACCTCCCGCAGACCCAATCAACTATAACGACACGCCCCGTTTTTATAGCATCAAATTACTAGCTAAAATCAAACTTATCACAAAAACGAACAATTTAACATATATCAGCGTGATAACAACTACCTTAATTGACCAAAACCATCTTTCGGAAAATTGTGTTGGAAGCGTAATTAATTTTTTTATTTTGACTCGAGTCCCATTCGTTTACATGGAGAGGGCGGGGTTTATGACCTGTACTGCAGCCAGCCACCAGGGGGTGATCAAAGAGCCCGCAGCTTCAATTTTCAGGACATGTGAGGCACACCCAGTAATAACAGACAAAGCAATAGTGACTACGTAATGAAAACAGTTACTCACACTTGTGTGTTGCGACATTACTGTCGGATCCAATATAGTCGACACTAGGGATGTTCATTTTAACCGCTTAACCGTTAATCGACCGTGAATAATTTTGACCGATTAATACAATCAGTTAAACGGTTTAAAAAGTCATTTATTTATTTATTAATTTTTTGTAATTTATCAAAATATTTAAAAAGGTTTGCTGCATGGTTGAAATACGCTACGCGTATAAAAGAAAAATGTGTTTTTAGAGGAAAAAAATTGCGTCTAAGTCGCATTTTATTATTTCATACAGAAATAGACCTAATGCAGACACGAAATGTTTACAAACATTCCAATATCCACGTAAAACTAAATGGTTTGCATAACATCATTCACGGTGGTACGGTGATAACGCTTAACGGCACAGATTTTTACTACATATTTAAACTGAGCGGTGTGTTTTTTTCCATATGTTTGACTGACTGCATTGTATTATGATAATGAACAGGCTGCATTGACAAGGTAGCAATGCTTAACTGTGTGCGTGCATGCGGCGCAATCATTTGAATGTTTTCCTTCTAACAGTTGAAGCAACTAGGCTACTCCTTTTAGTTATAAAGATAATCGGAATTGTAAAAATATATTTCTCGTATAGGCCTATTTATCGTTCTATATATATATATATAGGCCTATAGCCTACAGTGCCTTGCGAAAGTATTCATACCCCATTCATTTTTTCACATTTTGTTATGTTGCTGCCTTATGTTAAACTGCTTTAAATTACTTTTTTTCCCACATCAATCGACACTCCATACACCATACTGACAAAGCAAAGACACAATTGTCACAACTTCGTAAATTTATTAAAAATAAAAAACACTGAAATAAGTACATTGCATAAGTATTCATACCCTTAACTAAATATTATTCCCAGAGTTGTCTATAAGCCACTCTTGCTGTGTGCTTAGGTTCACTGTCCTGTTGGAAGGGGATCTGAGGATCTGAATGCTCTGGACTGGGTTTTCATAAAGGCTATCTCAATAGTTTGGTGCATTGAGCTTTTCTTCTACTCTGACGAGTCCCTCGGTCCATGCCACTGAAAAACAGCCCCACAGCATGAGGCTGCTACCAGCACACTCACCGCCATAAAGACTGGATTGGTGGAGTGTTGCAGTGATGTTTGTCTCCACATATGATCATGGAGCTCAACTAGAGTGACCATCATGGTCTTGGTCACCACTCTAACCAAGACCCTTTTCCATCAATTGCTCAGTTTGGCGAGGAGGCCAGCTCTAGGAAGGGTCCTGGTTGTTTCAAACTTCTTCCATTAAGGGTAACAGAGACTACATGCTTCTGTGACCCTTCAATTAAGCAGATTTTTTCCTGAAATCTTCCCCAGATGTGTGGCTTGACACAAACCTGTTTCCGAGCTCTACAGGCTGTTATTTTGACCTCAGGGCTTGGTTTTTACTCTGATATGCATTATCAAGACCTTTTATTAAGACGTGTGCGTGTG
>NW_015661992.1:150081-162925 GCF_001515625.1 Sinocyclocheilus rhinocerous | reverse complement strand
AATCATTTAAGTTTTTTATTTTTAATAAATTTGCAAAGATGTTAAAAACCTGTTTTTTGCTTTACCATTATGGTGTATGGAGTGTAGATTGATGGGGGAAAAAGTCATTTAAAGCAGTTTAGCATAAGGCAGCAACTTAACAAAATGTGAAAAAAATTGAATATTTTCGCAAGGCACTGTAGCTTTATGAAGTTTTTCTCAGCTCGCAGAAGCGCTGCAGGTGCATGATGTGATATGACCATGTGAATCCTCATGTTCTGTTGTTTTAAAAATACTCTTTGTGAGAAGCAGTCAATCAGCAGAAGTTAAAAGCAGCTTGTAAGTGTATAAACAAACGCTAGCTTTATATTTTTTCTATTCAATCTACTTGTTTTTCTTTGTGTGTGTGTGTGTATAATATATATGTGTATATATATACACCTTGCTACGTGTACTGCGTTAGGCTAACCGAGACTTGTCATTTGCACTTATATATTGTTGCTCTTTTGTTAGTTTTGACTGCTTTTATTGTCCTCATTTGTAAGTCGCTTTGGATAAAAGCGTCTGCTAAATGACTAAATGTAAATGTAAATGTTTCGCGCATGTAAAATTAATCCCCGGGAAACAAATGTTAGTATTTTTTAATGGGTCACAGACACATATCTTTTCTAATTTAATTAAATTCGAATTTAAAATAATCTTGTTGGTTAACGGTTAATAATTGGTTAACGAGCGGCGGTTGTCGGTTAGGAAAAATAACCGAAATGAACATCCCTAGTCGACACAGCATCGTCTTTTATGGCGCTTTTCCACTGCGTGGTACGACTCGGCTCGGCACGGCTCAGCACGGCACGGCACGGTTCGGCTCAGCACGGTTTGCGTTTCCACTGCAGTTCAGTACCGTTCCCCAGTGAAACACCCCCAAAAAGTCACCCGGCCGGAGCCGTACCGTGCCGTACCATGCAGTGGAAAAGCACCATTAGTTTCAATCTTTAAGAAATTGGGTTCTGAAACAGGATGTTTTTATAGTACAATGACCTCTTATATGTCAAAAGATCAAAGGGAATTTTGGTTTCTCAGTTCATGACCCCTTTAAGAACAAATTCATGTACGTGCAAACGTATTTTTCGTGAGATATTCTCGTTCGTACAAATACAGAATAATCCATGCAATTAACCACAAATTCACCACAAATACACCAGGAAACATGCTCAATAACGTAACATTGCTGGGTAACAAATATTTATGGCTGGTAAATTATCTAAATTCATGTTTAGGTGAGGCAAATGACTAATTTTGGATCCTGGATGCAAGTATGTTGAGATGACCAAAGCCCAAAGTATACTTCTGTATTGATACGACCACTTGTAGTGTATGTCTTTTTAACATATAAGCCTTTTGTGCTCGACACATATACACTAAAAAGTTTAATCTTTATCCAATGTCTGCACTTTTTCTCTCTAGAAGTTTTAAGCAACAAAAAGTCTTTGTCGTATTTTATACTAGATTTCAACACGGGTGTCTATTGTTGTTGCATCTCCAGTAGCTTGTTATTGTTTCTTTTTCTATTGCAAAACAGAAGGTAGGGCCAGTGTTGCCACACTAATGGACAAAATTGGTGCAAAAAATTTGGCTGCATATGTACTATGCTCAACCCTCTACATGACAAGTAAATCTCTTGCATATGTGACTAAATCTTCACTCTGGCCGGCTAAATGATGTCTAATATTAGCCAATGGCTAATAAATTCCCAGGTTTCACTCACCAGTGTGTGAGTTTGAGGCCAAGTATAAGTTTAGCACAGATATATTTTCACTCTCCGAACACACTGACCGAGCGCTTCAGAGTTTCTCTCTCCGTCAACCGATCTCTGATATTTTTCAGTTCATCTGAATGGATATGCAGCGCACCTGTATTTGATGTACCGTAAACTGTAGTGTAAGAGAGCGAGAGAGTCTTACATAACATGCAGAATTGACGCACTACATGTAAACAATATTCTTTGTTGTATTGTCCTGTCAAAATAACGGAGTTCCTTTGGAATTCTTCAGCTTTTAAGAACTGCAGGGTTTTCCGGTAGTAGGCGGAGCTAATGCGCAAACTGCAATCTCATTGGCTGGCGCTCACCTATCATCATCCGTTTTGATTTCAGCAAATCAGTTCGAGCGAATGCACACAACCTGATTAATATTCATGAATTCAGCAGCTCGTTAATCCTTAGTGTGTTTTATATTGTTCTTAGAATTCGTAGTATTATTATTATCTTATAAGTATTATTGTTAGTTTTTCCCCATTTTTTACAGAAACACTGAATGACTAAAAAAGCACCACCACCAGTCCTAAGTTCAGTTAAAATGTCTATGCATTCATACATGTTACCAAGTTTTAATTCTAATTGCTAAAGTTCTATCATTAAACAATACTTGATAATCATAATATCATGTTATAATGCTTGACTGACTGATGTTAAGAGTGTACTTTCAGATATTTAAAAAGCTGTGTGTGTACATGTATATTTGTGTATATTTATATGTATATGTATATATAAAATCTGTCTGGCGAGTAAACAAAAGAATTTACTAGCCAATGGCAATTCAATTGCCAAGGTGTCTGTAGAGGGTTGATGCTACTATTGTGTCACATGCACATATAAAAACCAAAACATACTTTGGAATTAAGATCCTACTTACTAAGAAGCCATGATGAGCAACGCACCTGTTGGAGACTCTGAAATTGACAAACTATCCAATGAATCCAGAGGTGATGAAAATGTGTCCAGACCAAGAGAATACAATGAAATTGGCTTGTGATACAGTGCGGGCAAATTTACTGTGCACTGTGGAGCCATACTCAAAAACGGATGGCCCAGGTGGGAAGGCATGAGCAAAGAACTCTGTATTGAACTACTGACGGCAATACTGGTCGGTAAAGGAATAGGTCCATCCACTGTGGGAATATCCTGGGTGGGGGAAAAAAAAAAGACAAACATTAACATGTCTTGTATGCACTCAAAACAAAAGCAAAAATGTGGCCCTTCTCAAGCTTACCAAAGACGACTCAGGAGGACTTGCTCTGTCCAACAGCTCATCCAGATCATCCCCGATAATATCTGTATCATAGTCCAAGCGGGTGTCTGGTACTGTGTACGAGTCATTGGGCCTGGTTCCATTAACCAGAGGCATATGTATGGGCATGGGAACAGGTTCTGGATTATGGGACTCAACCGGGACGACCGGAGGTGAGATGACACCAACAAGAGGCTTGGACTCTACTTCTTCCTTCTCACTTACTGTAGAGCACAATGGCATACTGACTTGTACCGGGCCTCCCATACCCTGCATATACTGGTCCACTTCTATGGAGACAAGGAGGCATTGCTAAGCGTATTCATTTATTTTTGTTTAAATGTATTATACACACTACTGTTCAATATTTCAGGGTCTGTAAGATTTTTTGTTTTTGTTGTTTTTCAAGGAGTCTCACCAAGACTGTATTTATGTGATTAAATATACAGCAAATATTGTTAGATATGATTAGTATTTAAATTAACCATTTTCTACTTGAAACTATTTTAAAGTGTATTTTATTCCTGTGATGGTAAAGCAGCCATTACTCCAGACTTCAGTGTCATCCTTCAGAAATCAGTTGTGCCGCTTACTATTTTTAACTATATTATAATATTTATAAAGCTTTTTTGTTATATTACTTTCAGAATATTTTTTGATATTTTTGATAAAAAGAATAGAAAAGAGCAGTTTATTAAAAAAATAATTATTTTGTAACATTATAAATGTTTTTACTGTCACTTTTGATCAATTTAGTGTATCCTTGCTGAATAAAAAGTATTAACTTGCTAAAAAAAAATCTTACTGACCCAAAATTTTGACCAGTAGTAAACATTACTGATGGTAGGTATACACTGACTTACCCATTTCAATATCCTCCACAGAGGAAGAGCTGTGAGAATGCTGTTGGGAAATAAAGCAGCTCAGTAGGGTTGCTGTAATTAATTATTTTAAACACACACACCATCCTACCTTATCATTAGCCGCTCCTGATAGACTTGAACCGGGCAAAACATTTAAGGCAGGCTGATTTCAGGAAAGAAAAAGAAAAGAAAAAAAGTCTGATCAGAGTCAAATAAATATGGATTATGAGTTTTATTTTCCCTGGCACAATTATAACAGATTATTTTAACTAAATACTTTTTCCCCAACTAGCTATAAAGTAGACACACCCCTAATTTTTTTTACCTTGCTTCTGACATAAGCCTTACGGATTTTCAATCCCAACATTTTGGCAAGCTCCTGGGTCATTTCAATCACATGAGTATCCTGCAAGGCAAATGAAACATGAAGAACCAAGTAATGTAAAAGGGCTTGATTAAAACCCAAGAGTAAAGTGATCTGACCTGAGGCACTGCCATGGAGCATTTAGCAACCACCTCGTAAGCCTCTTCATGTCTTCCCAGTTCTTTTAGACATCGAGCTTTCCGGTAAAGTGCTCTGTAGTTGCTTTCATTGAGTTGAAGAGCTTTTTCAGAGTCCTCTAGGGCTTGATCGTGCAGTCCCTGCATCAATAACCACAAACACATTACAGTGAATAAAAAAAAAAAAAAACTGGGACAATTAACTTTGCAGCATAAGCAGTCATCAAACACTGCATGGAAAATCACGGCTTGCTCGTACACTTCCATTCAACAGTTTTAGGTTTTCATATTTTGAAAAGAATTATATTATTCTTAGCAAGGCTGTAATAGCTGTGATAACTGCACTTTAAAATACCAGTTTTCTATTATATTGTAAATTCAAGTGTAATTTATTCCTGTGATAGTGAAGCTGAATTTTCAGCATCATTACTCTTCAGTCTTCAGTGTCACATGATCCTTCAGAAATCATACTAATATGCTGATTTGCTGCTCAAGAAACATTTTTATTGCTATCAATAATATGTGAAACTGTTTTTAGGGTTCTTCAATGAATAGAAAGTTGAAAAGAACAACATTTGAAATAGAAATGTTTTGCAACATTATAAATGCCTTTGCTGTCATTTCTGATCAATTTAACACATCCTTGCTGAATAAACATTGCATGTCCATATGAATGCGTGCTCTTACAATGTTCAAGTAGGATGCAGCACGGTTCGCATGAAGCTTCTCTCTCAGGTTGTGAGAGATGAGGATGTCCTCTGATCCTGCATACTCTGCTATGTTTAAGGCCTCTGTGTACAATTCAACAGATCGCGCCCAATCGCCTTCAAGGAACACATCATTTCCCTCACCAAACAGATTCCTCACCAAACTCTGGATGAACACCTAGAGGAACGAATCAGTGCATAATATAAACATCTAATGCACAACTGCGATCAGTGCTGGATTGATTGTTGTGAGTGGAAACCACATACCTCATACTGCTCTTGAGTGCCAGGAAAAGGCAGGGTAGACCTACGATTGAGTAGAAGATTAAGAAAACAATCTGAAACCATTACAACACAGGCGCAAAGAACATGTGCAATGACAGATTTGCCGATAAACAACATGTCATGAATTAGTGAGGTTGGGTGACATAAAGCTGCGTGTAATTTGCATTCCAGAAAGTGTTTGAACCGCAACCAAATTCCTTTGATAGGACAGAAATAAAACATCAGTGGATGAAGTCAGCCTGAAACTATTTCTCTCCTTTTCCCTCTATAACACAATCTGAAGCCACTGTAGTCGTCTCTTCATGATCGAAACTTGCCGATGCTCACAGGTTCACACACTGAACACTTACTGAATGAACTGCAAGCCCTTCTGAATGTCCTGCCACCGGCTGCTTCGGTCCTGGCCTGTGGCTGACATCTTCCCATGCGTAGGACGTGACTGTGATCAACACCTATGATTTAAGTGATAAATATATACGGAAATCAGACAGATACATTGATTTAACACAGACTTTCCCTACGTATCACGTACTGACATGTCTTATAGTGAAATGGGAAAAGTAATGGAAAAGTATTCCTGTTCTGCTCTTTGTTTTCTCAACAGTGATACGATGCTCGACTTTTATTCACGCAAAGTGATGCTTCAGAACAGTTCGTTTCAAAGAAATCATTCGGTGATTGAACGATATGGTGCCAGTGTACAGCCAAATGCTTTCACAAACTGGCAACTCCAGTGGGCATTTTTGCTGTAAGGCTGGCACCGAGACTCTGACCCGTTTATCCGTGAAACCAGGAACACGCAGATCTTGTGTGCTAGCCAAATGGTTGGTCACAAAAACTCTTGTGTGGACAGTCGCTAGGTAAACTAGCATGATAGCATTTTTACCGCGCACCTCTGCCCACTCACCCAGCCAAACAGCGGCCACCCGAGGATATGAACGCGAAACAATATAGAAGTCACTAACCTGAAAAAATACTCACCTTAAATAGATCAGTGTTCAGCGGGAAAGAGAGTGCCCCATACAATCACTAATGTTTTCATGTGTTCGTCAATCCTGCCTCTTCTTTGGGCAACGTGATCTTCGTGACGTCTTGTTCACTTTTTCGTTTAGCGGCTGAAGAAGGTTACAGCGCCCTCTTCAGACACACTCAAAAACAGCTGCGTTCATTTCCAAACGGATGGCATGCTAACTGGCTAAATCAATATAAAACATACAATTGTATATATATTTTTTTCTCTATGGTTTACTATACGTAATTATAATAAGCATATTCTTTCCAAAGTTCTTAATTTGAGCAGTGTATTAAACATCAGTTAATTAATGCGTCTTATTTTACATTAAATAACAGTACATACAATTACTTTGTTATTGCTGAAATAATGATCTTTAAAAAAGCATCATATGACCCCTTTAAAGTAGTGCAAAATTCAAAATACAGGTAAAACATCTGCAAAAAAATAATCCCTTCTTATTACAGTCAGTGGTCTATTTTTACGGATTTTTAAACCTAAGATACTTCCACCTTGAAAAATAAAATGGATATTGAATCTGTCTTTGCACAGATTAGGCTACTCAATACAGACAAAATGTTAACAAAGATGCTATTAAAACAAATAGAGTCAGTCAACTCTAATATGTAAAAATAGCCAATGAAGATTAATAGCCTACGTAAAATGGATCCTACACTCTAAAAAATGCTGGGTTAAATATAACTCAGCGCTGGGTTGAAAAGGGACAAACCCAGCTATTGGGCTGTTTTGACCCAGTGGTTGGGTTCAAAACAACCCAATAGCTGGGTTTGTCCCTTTTTAACCCAGCGCTGGGTTATATTTAACCCAGCATTTATTAGAGTGTACGCGAAGAAAAAAGCTTTACTTTTTTTTAAAAAGGGAAAAAAGCCCAGATTCAATTGCCTTTAAATAGTGCTTATTTGTCAATTCAGTTGCATTTAAATTTGTCTACTTACCAAATGAATAAATGCACAATTATTTTTTTATTTTAATTGAGTTTAAATTATTTTGTGAGAAGAAAGAGGAGAGAAACACCTGCATAATTGTGACCGTGGAGCACAAAGCCAATTGAAATTGAGATTTATACATCACCTGAAAGATTTATACATTGCCTGAATAAATAAGCCTTCCATTGATGGTTTGTTAGGATAGGACAATATTTGTCTGAGATACAACTGTTTGAATATCTGGAATCTGAGGGCGCAAAAAAATCAAAATATTGAGAAAATCGCCTATAAAGTTGTCCAAATTAAGTCATTAGCAATGCATATTACTAATCAAAAATTAAGTTTTGATATATGTATGGTAGGAAATTGACAAAATATCTTCATGGAACATGATCTTTACTTAATATCCTAATGATTTTTGGCATAAAAGAAAATGGATAATTTTGACCCATACAGTGTATTGTTGGCTATTGCTACAAACATACCCCAGCGACTTAAGACTGCTTTTGTGCTCCAGGGTCACAATTAATGTAGGAAAAAGGCCTCGATTGACCAATCAGAATCAAATATTCCAGAAAGAATCGTAATACTAATAATCATGTATACAAAGTGCAAAATACTACATCGAATGTTACAGTGTAGATTTTCCGAATTGTTCCAGTTGTCCAGACTGCGATGTGGCCCAGGGTTCCTCAAATCTTGCTCTGGAGGGCCAATGCGCTGCAGAGTTTAGCTCCAACCCTGATCAAACTCACCTACCTGTGATTTTCTAATGATCCTGAAGACATTGATTAGCATGCTCAGGTGTGTTTGATTAGGGTTAGAGCTAAACTCTGCAGGAAAGTGGATCTCGTGGGCCAGATTTGAGGATCCCTGCCCTAAAGTCTAAATCAGTTCATGAATACTTTATATACAGATGCAGGAGGGAGCAAATAGCGGTGTGCTGGCTTGTTCGATCATGACCTCCCAGTTGGCAGCTGATCCAGCTCAAGCTGTTTGTATGAAAAAGCCAACCAGCCATCATAGGGCGGTCCCGAGCTGAACAACAAACCAGTCATCAGAGGGGGTACATTATCCAACACTCCCAGACCTTAACTTTTAACGTAATTTTAACCCTGAGGAAACAGCAGCCTCTAGGAGTGAGAGAGTGCGAGGATTACAGTAGGAGTGATGTCCTGAGATTACTCAGTATCTAAATAAAGCCCAGCACTGAGGAAGTCTGTTTATCCGAGACTGAGCAGAGACTGGACTATTACCTGTGAGCACAATGACTGCGCTGTATCACACATTCCTGCTATTTACAGGTGAGGCTGTTCACATCTCATTTAACTATTCACTCTCACACTGCTTTCTTATATCACATTTTTATTCAATTAAATACGATTAGGGTGCTACTGGACATGTAGTGTTTGTGTAAATACTAGGCTATATAAAGTTGATTTATTTATTAAAAATAAAAATAATTGTTAAAAGCTAATTTGAGTAATGCATTTAGTATTTTTAAAATGCATGCATTTACTCATAGTAGCTTGTAACAATTAATTCTAATGTTTTAAAAACATTTTTGACAATACAGTCAAACTTGCACAGTTGTAAATGTTTATTTTAAAGTTTAAACCTAAGCTAACTTCATTTATTTATTATTATTATTTTATGTAAGTAGGGCAGAGTGGACAAAAGTAGGCTGACAAATTACTTGAAAAAAATCACTTAGAAATTGCTAGGAAACTTCACAAATAATTACAAAGAAATGACAAGTAATACAATAAATGAAACATGATATTTTGAAGAAGAAAGACATACATACTCAAATAATCTTAGTTTTATTTACAACTTGAAAAATGAATTTTCAGAAAATAATTATTTACAAAATTTTAGAAAATGAATTTTTTACAGAATAGATAAATTAAGTAATTCAAGCAAATCATAAAAAAAATATAAACTGATGACTAAGAGCGAAACGGTCATCATTTAGACCCCACACAACTGGAATCTAACACTTCATCAGTGGAACTTCACAAATAATTACAAAGAAATGACAAGTAATACAATAAATGAAACATGATATTTTGAAGAAGAAAGACATACATACTCAAATAATCTTAGTTTTATTTACAACTTGAAAAATGAATTTTCAGAAAATAATTATTTACAAAATTGTAGAAAATGAATTTTTTACAGAATAGATAAATTAAGTAATTCAAGCAAATCATAAAAAAAATATAAACTTATGACTAAGGGCGAAACGGTCATCATTTAGACCCCACACAACTGGAATCTAACACTTCATCAGTGGAATCTGACACTGCATTGGTGAAAAATGGCCCTATTCTTTCCTTGGGAAACTCTGGACAATAGATTTGAGGTTGTTCCGTGAGACTTACAGACGATAACTTACGTAAATGTAAGAGTTACAATAGCGTACATAAATGCAAAATGGGATATTGTATCATAGCATAGCATTATAAGTGGCAAAATATTTTTAAAAAGTGAACAGCATAATATGTTAAATGTCTAAACAGATAAATATAAGGAAAATTGGTTATATTTCAATGAAAAGCCTTGACTAAATTCACCGTTTGACTCTTTTCAGTCAGTATGGCTTCCCTGCAGCCACAGAGGTCTTCACGGAGCAAAAGAGGTTTGCTGGAACTAGCTGGCGTGATCAAGTGCAGCACGGGACGATCAGCTTTAACTTATGCGATGTATGGATGTTACTGTGGTCTCGGGGGTCAAGGGTGGCCCAGAGACAGAGCGGACTGGTAAGACACCACATTACCTACAAATATCTGTGCAGTTCTGTGTAACAGAAGCAACAAATATTGTTTTTTCAATTTGCTTTTTCTTGTTAAATTTACTTCATGCATCTCGGTCAAAGTGTGTCCATTTCTGTGGCATTCCCTCAGACATCCGGAAAAGGCTTACTCCCATCTCTCCCACACACAAAATTACAATTCCCCTTAACCTCAGTTTAGGATGCAGAGACCAATATCGCCGTTCCCAGTGAAAGAGCTCTTCAGAAGTAGACAACGGGACGAAAACGAATAAACAAATCTGCTGATATTATTACACCACATTCCACAGAGGGATTGCTCAATCTAATCTTACAAAGTCAGCAGTTTATCTGGCTGACATTCTCAGCGGCCCTCCATGTATGAGATCACATTGTATTTCTGCAAGTCTACTTGAATTATATGTTACATAATGACAAAACAATTCAAAACCAGACAGAACTGGGCTAGGTTCTCTGTGTCATTTCATTACAGATAATCTCAAGGGCATTTGTTCTTCTTTAGGTGTTGCCACAAACATGACTGCTGTTATGGGGATGCAGAATTTGCAGGCTGTCAGACAAAAACGGACAGGTATCAGTGGACGTGTGAAGAAGAGGAGGTTGACTGCGGTATGATGTGTTATTTAGATATTAAACTGGCATATTTAAATTCTTTTAGAATCACTTTTTATATTATAATAGCCTGGGGTCAAATAAGAAACAGAAAAAGTCAGTAAACCTTAAAAGAGAAAGTAAGCTTGTGGAAAAAATATGACTAAAAATGATTTGTTTGGTCTTTTACTCCAGCTTCAAGAAGTAGTAGTAATACTGGGTGTGTATTATAACAGATGGGAGACTTCAGGCTAAAAAGAGGCAGTGTTTTTAACCAAACCACAAGATATTTTTAGATCTTGTTCCTGCAGTAAACACCATAACGCACTATAGGAAACACTCAGTATATTGTTGAAGAGGCATAATGCATGGTTAAAGTATGGTTTCCTTTACTCTGTATACAAACTACTCATTTTACACAGCCGACAATTTACGTTTATGTCTTCAATGCAGATGCACTTAATGACAGATGTGCGAAAATCCTCTGCCGATGTGACAGGGAAACAGCCAGATGCCTCCGAAAGGCACCGTACAACCAGAAATATGCTCTGTGGCCAGATTTCCTCTGTGGATGTGTTCATCCTACCTGCAACATTTACTAATGCCAGTATAAAATTTGGTAAACAAATCTTTTTGAGCTTGTATTGTATGTTTGATGCTTATTATAGACTTTATATTGTTCAAATCATTTCCATTTTCTACATAAATTTGTATTTTATATTTACATAGTTGACATACAAAAGTGAATGGATTAAAATATGCGCAAAATAATCACAGTATTGCTCATTTTTTAGATATGGCACAGTGTTTTGTGAATAGCACTCCACCACTTTGGTCTGTAGGGGAGAGAGGGGCTACTTGCCACACTAGAATTTCTCAAGATTTATTAAAGTCAGTTTAGACAAATGTGTCACAAACAATAGGTACAGGCATACTAGGACCTGCAGACACAATAGGCAAGGCAAGGCAAAGCAAGTTTATTTATATAGCACATTTCACAATGGCAATTCAAAGTGCTTTACATAAAAGGAAGTAAAATAATAATAAAAAAAATAATAATCACATAAAACAAGGAATTTAAAAACTTTTAAAATGATTTAAAAATGGATTTTAAATGAATTTAAAACAGTTAAAAATAGGAAATGATTATATATAAAATACAGTGCAATCAGTTTGGACGTCACACAGTGCTCATTCAATAAATGCACAGCTAAACAGATGAGTTTTGAGTCTAGATTTAAATGTGGCTAATGTTTTAGCACGTCTGATCTCTTCTGGAAGCTGGTTCCAACTGCGGGCAGCATAATAGCAATAGTCAATAGTCCACCCTGCTGGTGATAAAGGCATGAACAAGGTTCTCAAAGTCTTGACTGGAAACAAAACATCTAATTCTTACAATGCTTTCGAGATGATAGTATGCTGATTTAGTTACTGCTTTGACATGACTACTGAAACTAAGGTCTGTCTCCAGAATCACACAAAGATTCTTGACTTGATGATTTCTGCATTATCTATGTGAATATTAAAATCCCCTGCAATAGCAAAACAGTCAAACTCTGAGGAAATCATTGATAACAGTTCTGTAAACTCTTCAACAAAGGCTGGAGAGTATTTTGGAGGCCTGTAAATAATTATAAACAGAATGCGTGGAGCACCTTTCAGCACAATCTCAAGATATTCAAAAGACAAGTACTGACCAAATGACACTTGCGTGCATTGATAGACATCTTTAAATAGAGCAGCTACACTTCCAGCTACACTCTCCTAACAGCTCTAAAAGTAAAGTTAGGAGGGGCTGTTTCATTGAGGACCGTTGCACTGCAGCTGTCTTCTAGCCATGTTTCGTTTAGAAACATAAAATCCAGGTTGCTTAAGAAGAATGGAAGAAATGTTTAGACCTCTACTGATGAGTAAATCTAGAGTGTGTCCATGATTGTGTGTGGGTTCATGCACATGCTGAATTAGGTCAAAAGTGTTTAAAACAGTTATAATTTCTTTTGAAGTTTTGATTTCTGCATTATCTATGTGAATATTAAAATCCCCTGCAATAGCAAAACAGTCAAACTCTGAGGAAATCATTGATAACAGTTCTGTAAACTC
>NW_015661992.1:149289-149876 GCF_001515625.1 Sinocyclocheilus rhinocerous | reverse complement strand
CTTTCTATCACGTGATAAAACAGAAATAGAGAAAACTACAGGCACACTGGGTTCCCACTTGTTCTGTAAACATTTGTGAATGTTGCTGCTATCGTAGCGGGGACCCAACACATATCACTGAGAGCTGTTACAATACACAAAATAGCTGCAAGACGTAAAGGATTGGAAATTCCTGAGAAACACATTTGATTTTCGGATTGTATGGACCATTTGGTTCACACCTTTACAGACAAGAGAAGCACTTAATTGCATCTGGGGCAGATTCAATGTAACTGAATCTTATATTCTCACCATCTAAAAAATGCAACTGACATAATCTTTCAATTGACCATTTAATGGCTTTTTATCTTTTCAGAATTCACTCAATAAACAGCAATAATAATAATAATAATAATAAATGTATAAAAATCCAAACGATTGTTTATGGCAAAAGAAATGATAATACGTTTATTGTAAAATCTCAATTTTATCGAACATCAAACTATAGCCCTGGTAAGATGGACGGATCAATGAATGATTGAATGAATGAATAAAGATAATTGATTTCATATTGATTGTGCACTTTAACTTAACACTTAACTTAAAGG
>NW_015661992.1:148716-149118 GCF_001515625.1 Sinocyclocheilus rhinocerous | reverse complement strand
ACAAATCCTCATTTTGTACTTCTAATTAGTGACCGTTGTTTTGTTGAGATCTCTGCTGCGCTTCCGCGTTCGTCACTTCTGAGCGGCGCATTCGCAACGCCGACCTACATACGTCATCCGCCCCGAGCTGCTTCCTTGTACAACAGTGAGCGCAAGCTACATTAAAGTGATTATTACGTTTTGAATATGCAAAAATATTACAAAAACGCATAGATTCGCTACAGGAGGCCTTTGTTCACCCCCTGGAGCCGTGTGATACGCTTTTTTTTAATGGATGGGCGCTTTTTATTTCACTTCTTTTGGACTGATGCATGCAACACCCGCTGAGTGCCATTAAACGGCTTGAAAGATCAAAGACAATTTTTTATATAACTCCGACTGGATTCATCTGAAAGAAGAAAG
>NW_015661992.1:133695-144748 GCF_001515625.1 Sinocyclocheilus rhinocerous | reverse complement strand
GGCTCCGGGGGGTGAACAAAGGCCTCCTGTAGCGAATCTATGCGTTTTTGTAATATTTTTGCATATTCAAAACGTAATAATCACTTTAATGTAGCTTGCGCCAACAATTGTACACGGAAGCTGCTCCGGGCGGATGACGTATGAGTTCAGCGCTGCGGAGCCGTGTGAGACACTTTTTTTTATGGATGGGCTCTTTTTATTTCACTTCTTTTGGACTGATGCATGCAACACCCGCTGAGTGGCATTAAACAGCTTGAAAGATCAAAGACACTTTTTTATATAACTCCGACTGGATTCGTCTGAAAGAAGAAAGTCATATACACCTAGGATGACTTGAGGGTGAGTAATTTATGGGCTAATTTTCATTTTTGGGTGAACTAACCCTTGAACTAGGGGCCAGGGCCCAGTAGGGGGCCTCACACTTCCATGGTGTGCTTAAAGCAACTTGTATGTACAAAAGGGTGAAATGATTAATGGAAGCAACAAATGCTAGTGTAAAGCAATCCACTCTAATTATTACAGTGATATATTTAAGACAGGGATTTCCACTTAACTGTAGGGGGCTCCAACATTGCAAAAACTACAAACAAGTTGCTTTATGACATAAAATGACTTAAAACAAGTAAAATATTTTTTTAAAATCCTTATTCAGTAAATCACAAACAACAAAAAAAAAGTTGGTTGTCTTTTGAACATTGTTGTGGACAATGTAAAAATGGTTTAGAACTGCTGAATTAACCTTTAAATATACCTTCATACACTTAATCTGAATACTTTCAAACTCTTATTACTTTTTAAGTCCCAAAGGAAAGATATTAAGTTTTAATACACAGTTTATGCCTAGAAGAATTTGTATGTAACATTAAAGAGGTATTACACTGATTCAACATACACACAGAACATGATGAATGGATCATTCTGGAGCTTTGAATATGACCATAGCTGGTCTGGTGTGCAATTTCCTTTACCTAAAATGAGTGTGTTAATATCCAGGGAATGATGGGAATTCTGAAGCTGGCAAAGATTGTGTTGTCTTTTCTAGGCCAAAGAGGAAATCTAGCTCCCACCCACCTTGTGTCCTTAAAAGTCTCCTCATAAATGGTGTGCGTCCTTTCTCTAGGTCTAATGCTTGTCCTCGCTCTCATTCCCAGCATTACACAGAAATGACATCAGGTTCATTAATAGAGCTTGTTGTCTTTTCTATGAATGTATGAGCTGAATGAAACTAGACATCCGTCTGCTGGTTGCATGAAATATACCACTAGGTGGCATCATCCCATCAGTTTTTATTTACACACGAACCACAGACAACAATAGGATTTTGATCGTTTTCCCTTTACTGTTTGAGAGTTATCAGCGTTATTTTAAAATATACAACATAATATAATCAACATTTTAATTATATATTTTACAAATGCATTGCTTTTTAAACGAGATCCCATCCCAGTCAAGCCCAGACAATGCCTAGCCTAAAGTCGTTCATGCATAGCTTTGATGCTAATAGGTAATATTGGTTTTGAAAGATACCTCTGAATAGGCATTTTTGGTCTAACCAGTGCTAGCTCTATTCAAGACCTTACAAAATGTGGTGTACCAAACCATTAATGAACAAAGAATACACAGTGCTTACTGTCTGCACACATATAAAAGTAACTCAATTGTTGGCTCATGTGTAGATGAGGTAATTTAATAATACCGTCATGGTAAATCATGCTAATCTGTCTTTTGTTTGCTGTGGAGCTTGTTAAGGGATTTAAATGGACATAACAGGCCTTTCTATCCCATAGTTCACTCCTTACACGGGACTCTCATGTGAAGCTCCTAACGGTCTGCTGTCAGGCAGGGTCAAGATATCTGAAACAGGAGAAGATCTGCCCAACAGCCAGAGCCAAGGACTGAGATCTGAATATCTAGGGCAAGTTCCACAAACACTCGCTCAATTGTGTCCTACCATCAGCGCTTAATGAGCGATGAAGTTATGGAAGTCATATGCCTCTGCAGTCACATGGAAGGGGGGAAAGAAGAGGGTTCTTAATTTCACGTCTGCATGTCTGCTTGTTTACTTCCTCCGAGAGCATCTTGAAATTGTAGACAATGCTCTTACTTGTTTGACTTATTAACTCCTTTTGCATGGGGTTTTCTTTATCTATCGCCATGAAGTGCAGCTGGTTGCTGGAAGCTGAAAAACAAAACAACTGTAACTTCAGTCCTTCAGGGTTGTATATAGGTCTAGGGTAAACATAAATTAATGATGAAAAGGAATATTGAATATGGAATATCTTAACATGCTTAATCTTAGAAACCATGATACCTTCACTTCTCTACTTGTAAAATGGATATTTGTCAATCAATCTAAAACCTTTAGCAGTCCAAAACAATTTAAGACAGTATTTTGGGCGTTTTAAGACACACCTAAATATTTTTCATATCAACTTATTAGATGATGGGAATATCAAACAGAGTTTCATTTGCAAGCAAATTATGCTAGAATTTATTTAGAAATTATGCTCAATTTTCAGCATCATTACTCCAATCTTCAGTGTCACATGACTTCTAATATGCTGATTTGCTGCTTAAGAAACATTTCTTATTATTATCAATGTTGAAATCCGTTTCACTGCTTCATATTTTTGTGGAAACTGTGATGCTTTTTTTTCAGGATTCTTTGATGATTAGAAAGTTCAAAAGAACATCATGTATTTAAAATCTTTTGTAACATTATAAATGTATTTACTGCTACTTTTGATCAATTAATGCATCCTTGCTGAATAAATGTAATCATTTCTTTAAAAAACAAAAATGACTCCAAGCGTTTGAACAGTAGTGAATGAAGTCATTTCCCCTCAAGTTCACACAAAATAACTACATTAACATTACGGACATAATGTTGCACTATGTTTGACATTGAGAAAGTATCAAAGAATTATAATCTTTTGCTTGAAATGTGTGTTTGAGCAATCTATCTTTAAAAAAAGCCACACAATTTGATGTTTTCTTATGTAATGCAACAAAATTCATTTTAAAACCACTTTCTTCAGTGTCCTAATGCGTTTTTGAGGGCTTCTGTACAAGTTCCCAGAACAACACAAGGGAAAGGAAAACATGTAAACCTGATCATGAATTCAGAGTACAATTGTGCAATTGTCATGAAGACCTGGACTCAGTTGACTGTTAAGTGGAAAACTAGTAAGAAATATCACAATCGGCACCTTTAAACACCTTTAACAAATAGCTGCTGGGAAAAGGGAACAGGAAGGTCTCCAGTGGCTTCTTCTGAACATTTAAAGGAATCTAGTGATTACAATAAAGAAAGGTTTTGTTAGTAATAATGTCATCAAACACAGAACATAAATGGAACATTTAGAAACATCCATGCAGTACATGAGTGGTGACCAACTTCTTTGCCTTTAAGATGGTTAAGAAAACATTGTAACATTACTAACGTTTCACCAGGGGTGTAATAGTTTCTTTTTAGAAAGTAAAGTACTGTATAATTGTGTTCCCATGTGTAATCCAGCCTAGATGATCACCTTCATAATAGCAAGCCATATAATTACTTTCAAGGTTTAATGACCTGCACTCGAACAGCTCTACAAGTTGTAACAGCGGGTTTATTTGGAGCTTGGCATTAGCTACTCATCCAAAACAAAAAAGAAAAAGAATCATTCCTCATTTCTTTCCAGAAAAGGGCTTTAAACTCTCATTATGATCACACGATAAGGCTGACCATGGCTTAATTGGTGTAACACGATAGCATATTGCTGTGGCTTTCACACCGTGAGAGATGGATCTAATTGAAGTCTCTGGAGATCACAGCTAGCATAAGGAGCTCCTCTCACTGTCTCCTACCTGGCAACTGGCACAAGAAAATAATCTCTAGTCTTTTTTTGTTTTCGTCCCAGAACCTTTGAATTCAAGTAACAGAGCTATGAGTGTAGGTGGTGTTGTATCAGCTGACCTGCAGTCTCATGACATTAGTTACCATTTCTGGTTTTCTGCGACTATTTGCCAGTAAAGTCCACGTCAAGAATGATTGTAATTGTTTTTCATGGGTTTTTCCATCCATTTTGTTCAAACTGCAAGACTGTTTGGATGGTCTGTATGAATGAATGTTTGTTTTGGTGCGCTACTGATCCAACATGCTACTGCCAGTTTAGAGATGCCAGTTCATTTACTAAATGAGCGTTTATTCAATTAACTGTTGCCTCTTTGCCACAAATGACTTAGCTGTTGCCTTTGGAAACAAGTTCTTCACCAAAAGCACTGGAAAGCTTGAGGTGACATTCAGAACTGCTTGCTTTTTTTGCTGACAAAAAAAAATCTGTCACAAAAGGAATAGTGAATCATTACTGTTTTTTATTAATGAGATTTTGGTCACACTTTATTTTAAGGTCCAGTTTTTGCTATTAACAAACCATTAACTACGACATTTGCCTCAATAAACTCCTAATTCACTGCTTATAAATAGTTAGTAAGGTAGCTGTTAAGTTTTAGGAATGTAGAATGTGCTCATGCAGAATATGTGCTTTATAAGTACTAATAACAATATGTTAATAGGCATGCTAATAAGCAACTAGATAATAGTGATAATTGGTCCCTACTAAGGTGTTACCAAGATTTTTAATGGACTAATACCGTATTGTTATTTTGTATAAAAACATTTTTGAATAATAAATGTCCCTATATGTATCTATTACAGTTTCTTTACACAATCACCTTGGCACTAATATCACAATCATTTTTTTCAAATATAGGCTAGATATACACATAAACCCAAGATAATTTGTTTATTCACCCGTTGACAACTTAACATCCAAGTATTGCCATTTCAAAATGCAATTTACACATCTAAGATGACTGTTTATTCATTTCATTGCAATGATCTAACTATCAATCGAAACAACTGCTCAAAATGCTAAGTAACTGCTGCATTATTCCTAATGCATATTTTTATGGAAACTGGCCAACAATATTCCATGTTTAGATCATCATGAAAGTTTCATGATAACGAAATGTATTACGTTGAACGTGAACCAATTAGATTAGATTATCTATGGAGATAATATTTCTTCATCTTTCTTTATCAGACACCGTTTATGGTCCCATGTACCCCTTTTCCAAACCATGTTTTCAGATGTTTACAGTTATCAATCCTTTATTTTGCCTTTTACATTAAGCCAGTTAAGAAGTTGGAAGAAGCACTGTAGTTGAAGTTTTACTGTACTGTAGTTTTTTTTCTTTTTTGTAGCTATTTTGTATGATTTGATTGTATTTCATAAATACTGTAAATACTGACTCCAGTAGTATTCAATAATCAATGTGTTCAATGAGATTGTCAGACAGCTAGCTATCAGCAGACAGACAGACAGACAGATAGATAGATATATGTGAAAATGACATGGATCTGTGATTGATACTTTCGTTTGATTTGACTGATGAGAGAAATGTCTGGACTTGTAGCATACAGTGAATCTTTTTTCTCAAACAGGCTGTTTCTCTGGGAGCAGTGACTCAAGTCGTAACCTGTCTCATCTGTTTCAGTCTTAAAAACTCTTCCCTGGCCTTGTCATATAAACATGTAAATGAAAGATAGGGAAGCACTGCATGCCACTGATCCATAACTGCCCTCTGTCTTTACAGATGTTGCACATACTGTCATGTAATTTATCTGCATCTTGTCCTTCAATCTGAACCTATAAATCCAATCGGTGGGCAGAAACACTGAGGATGTGACTCAGAAATGAAAGCCATGTGCACTGGCTTCGTTTCTCATTTCCCCTTGAAAAAGGCCCAAGACACAGCAGCCACAAGAGCACACAGGAAGTAAATCTTCAAGGACTTCCACTAGGGAATCATCGCAGCGAGTTTCCCCCAAAACCCAAAGACTTACCAGAACTCCTCACTGTGAACGCAGACAAGAAAAATGGCAGCGATGAGACAAACATGCTAGCAAATGATTATCAGATGACTGCCAGCCACCTTAATGCATGAAGCTGGGCTCAGCTTTTATTCAAAATAGACATTCATTCAATTGGTTTGGCTGTGAGGGGGTGGCATGTGGTTTCAGTTAAGAGCTGAACTGCTAGGGAGCTTCGTCTAATGTGTGTGTGTGTCTCTCTCTCTTGCTTCTCCCTGACCCCATGACTCATGACAGCATGGCTACGCTCCTCTCCCACACAACAGGAGCATTACAGATGCGAAGAATGCAGACTAATGGTTTGCCACGCGGTAATACCCCTGCAGGAAGAGGATGCATGGGACATAAAATTTAAGCCTTGCAAGGCATTCATCGACAATAGAGCCAGTCAGCATTTTCCTCACCCCCTCTGATCTCTTTAATAGATCAAGAGAACAAAAACACCTCTCAATAGATAACTTGCACTGTAGTTGACATGTGCTTCTTTATGTAATATTGGAAGGTGAGGAGCTCGGTCCACCACTGCATTATGAAATGTCTTTAAAAGAATAGCTCAAGTTAAAGGAAAGTTATCATTTACTCAGCCTCATGTCTTTCCATACACATATTACTTTCTATCTTCTGTAGAACATAGAAGATATTTTGAAGAATGTTGGGAACCAAACTGTTTTAGTGCCCATTGACCTCCACTGTAAGTGCAAAAATCAACAATGCGATATTTCTCAAAATGTGTTCTTTCATGTTCCACAGAGAAAAGTCTGTCATACAGATTTGGAACTAAATATGGTTGAGTAAATGATGACAGAATGTTTATTTTTAGGTTTTTAGGTGAACTATCCTATTAAAGGGTTAGTTCACCCAAAAATGAAAATTCTGTCATTAATTACTCACCCTCGTGTTGTTCCAAACCCGTAAGACCTTCGTTCATCTTCGGAACACAATTTAAGATATTTTTGATGAAATATGAGGGCTCTCTGACCCTCCCATAGACAGCAAGGTAACTACCACGTTCAAGGTCCAGAAAAGTACCAAGATGAGCGACAAAGTAGTCCGTGTGACATCAGTGGTTCAACTGTAAAGTTACGAAGCTACGAGAATACTTTTTTGTGCAAAGAAAACAAAAATAATGACTTTATTCCACATTTTCGTCTCTACTGCGTCACTTTGGACGCGCATTCTCATCAGTACCATGACACGAGCGTGTGGCGGCGCTGACCCAGATCCGGCGTAATGCGTCCAAAGTGACGCAGTAGAGACGAAAATGTGGAATAAAGTCATTATTTTTGTTTTCTTTGCGCAAAAATTAAAAAAAACTTTAAATTGTGTTCCGAAGATGAACGAAGGTCTTACGGGTTTCGGACAACACAAGGGTGAGTAATTAATGACAGAATTTTCATTTTTGGGTGAACTAACCCTTAAAGTTCAATCTACATTTTTATTTTTCATCTTCCAAGTGTGTCAGAGTAACCTACTTTTTTTTTGGAGCAAAAATGGTAATCAACATGTCATGAATGCTGTAGATTGTACTGTACTGCACTCCTTTAATATCGATATTGCGTCCATGATCCATTGTGAATAAAAGTTACCATACACTCTTGAAAAAAAAAAGGTTCTTTATTGGTTCCATGAAGAACTTTTAACATACATGGAACCTTTCCATTGGACAAGAAGGTATATCTTCCTGTAGGTATATATTGCATTGTATAACATATAGTAAAAATTTTCTTTAGATTATTAATAGATTATTAAAAAAACACTTCACACACTTTTAAAAACTGTTCTGTGGGTTCTGTGGGAATCCCCCCTCAAAAAATGGTTCTTGTGTCAGTTATAGATATACTCTCTTGGCAGAAGCAGCAAGGTGATGTTTGACGCTCTCTAATGACATGCACTCTGTCTTCTGTTCAAACTTTCTCTTGATTTCTAAATATAACTGTAGGGCAAGAAACGGTAAACATATTCCTCTTGCGTTGCGCAAGGGGGACTTGTCACGTGTAATTTTCATATATATCTTACCCTGCTGAGACCTGTGAGAATAATTTTATGGGATGGTGTTTCTAGCAGAAGAATTATTGCATGGTTATGTCTTGACGTTTAAGATATACCTATCGGCATTTAAAAGCACCGCAACGGTCAAATTGAATGGGGTGTTATTTCCTACCCTGCAAATTAAGTGTTTCTTCTTGTTTATGAAGAAAGCAGTGTGCATGAATTGCTTCTCTGATTGAGGGCCTATGCAATGCACTGTATGAACTGTATAAAAATGTGTTTTACTGGCCTATTGTGAGCCATACTGATGATTTGGTTGTTTACATTAGTTTTTAAACTGTAATAATTGCATTCTCAGCTCATCGTTTCTAGACAAGTTTATTTCCCAATGGATTCAGTTCAATTTGTCTAAACCTCACAATGCCTGATATTTTGTTAACAAGCAAACAAACGGCACTGATTTAGATTGACAAACTATAATGAAAAATGACATAATTCTTATGTAAATTAAAAAAATTATATTCTTTCTATAAAGTCTATCACATGCAATAGTTATCAATTATTAATCTATTCAATTAAATACCCTACCGAAGAGAGAAACACTTTTTGCTGCCTGCTTCCAAAGTAACTTTTTTGTTTGATATGTCTGTCTACTATCGTGACATGCAAGATAAGCATAATAAAAAAATCATAGAATGACACTCAGGAGGAGGCACAAGCTGTGAGTTCTCTTACATTATGCTCTAATTCGCTTGTTTGAGCAAACGATAAGATCTTTGAATCAGTTTTTGATCTTTTAAAATAAAGCTAATCTAACAGCTTAGTTTATAATTAGATATAATTGGCTTTTCTTATGTTATCAAATAATGTACACTGACAGTGATGACAGCTCCACCGACTTTACGGCTAACTTCTATTATGTGTACAATAAATAAAACATGACCAAACATCAGAACAGATTTGAAGAAATTTAGCATTAAATCACTTGTTTACCAGTAGATCCTCTGCAGTGAATGGATGCCGTCTGATGATAAAAACATCACAATAATCCACAAGTAATCCACATGACTCCAGTCCATTGATTAACATATTGTGAAAATCTGTGTTCGTAAGAAAATTAAATCCATTTTTTAATACATTGTTAACTTTTAGGCATCCTCTGTTGTTGTCTCATATCAAAATCCACTGACATATTTGTTTTAAACTGTTTTGGCCTGTAAACAGTGCTTAATCTGTGCATATTTCTCTCCTAATTCAGACGAAACAACTTTTATGGAGAAAGCAATTTTATGGACTCATATTTAACATTACTTCTGGATTATTGTGATATTTTAATCAGCTGTTTGGACTTGCATTGTGACGGCACCCATTCACTGCGGATGTTGAGCAAGTAATATAATGCTACATTCAATTGAATTGAATCTCATCTTCAATTTCAATGAAGATACAAAGTCATCCTGAATGGAGAGTGGAAACATTTTCACCAAATGTTCATTTTTGGGTGAACTATTCCTTTAAGGAGCGTGAGGACTCTTTTTGTCAGGGCAAGATTCTACATGGGGTTTTTGACAACCCAAACATTTAATGTAAAACTGTTAATGTGAACTGCCAACTCAGCACAAATGGCTCTCCAGTGCATTCTTTAAAACTGATTCAGAGGCATTAATGATGTCAAAAGGAACAATAAGCAAGAACTTTGCTATATTCATTGACTTTGCAGGAAATACAACACTACGCTTTAAAGTGTCAACATATTTTAAGTGAGAACTCATTTGGAGTTATCTTCGAGTTTTTTTTTGTTTTTTTTTGCCTGTTGTTTGCTTTCCAATTTATATCAATAAACATTAAAGTGCCCCTATTATGCCATTTTTAAGGTTGCTAATATTGTTTTATGAGTCTTCTAAAACAGGTTTATATGCATGCAAGGTAAAAAAAAAATACGTTCGTTTTCTCAAAAAATAGATTTAATTTTACCTCATTTCTAAATGATACGTAAATGACTCGTGCGAAGCAGTTCAAAGAATCAGTCTCTCTAAACCCCTCCTTTCCGTAAGCCCTCACTGCTGTGACTGGTCAGATGGCGCAGTCCTTTGTGATTGGTCCAGAGCCGTAGAGCGAGTGGCTCTGGATTGGTCTACCGCGTACAGCGCGTGTCGGAAACGAAACGCCCATTTCCATGACGGAATGACAGCCCTGGAGACTTGTCAATATCCAGCTGTATGCTGGATACCCAGCGCCGCTAGCTGAGAAGCAATAGACGCAAACAACTTTATGTTGCGTTTTGTTCCTTCGAATTCCAAATGGATTTCCTCAGTTGCATAAATGTTCAAAGTGCCTGCACTTCAGCGTCCATCCATCTATTGCTGTTCTCCATACTTGCGAAATAAGTTGACAATGTTTACAGTATGTTTACATGGCGTTTTAAATCATGGCGGGTGAGGGCGTTTTCGTACGCGTTTGGCCAATCAACGTCTACTTATGTCACGGGTAGGACCAGTTGTGCTGGTTAGACCCTGCTCCGGCTTTTCTTCATCCCGATCGAGAGAGACGAGATGGGCCACCAGCAGCTCTACTGGAGTCACCCCAGAAAATACGGCCAGGGATCGCGATCCTGCCGGGTTTGCTCAAACAGACACGGTCTGATCCGCAAATACGGACTCAACATGTGCCGTCAGTGCTTCAGACAATACGCTAAAGATATCGGCTTCGTCAAGCTGGACTAAACTCTTGAGTGTGTGGAATCGACAAGCTCACATCATGAAGTTACTCTGGAACATTCAATAAACATTGCTTTTGTTTCTGTAAAAAAAAAATAAAAAATAGACCCTGCTCCAGAGTAGAAGCTAATTTGGTTCCCGAAAAAGGCAGTCCGGTACTAAAATCGGTGCGAAAATGCCAAAAAGTGGGTAGTTCCACAATTCTGGTAATATGAAAAGGTTCCCGCGGTGCGAAAGGCCCTAATACATAGAAAAGAGAGTATCGATTGTACCTTACCAATTCGAGCCGGAGTCTGATGATGAAACAGTTGAACTGGCTGATCGACAAGAGACTGATTCGCAAGCACGACTGGAGCAGGACGTTTCTCAGTGGTAAAGTAGAGATGTAACGATTAACCGTGAGCCGGTTGAAAATCGATTCAAATATGTG
>NW_015661992.1:120351-132012 GCF_001515625.1 Sinocyclocheilus rhinocerous | reverse complement strand
TAAAAAATCGTGAATCGAATCGTGAAACCAAAATCGTGAATCGAATCAAATCATGAGTTGAGTGAATCGTTACATCCCTAGTGGTAAGTGTCAAGTGTTAACAAGTTTGTGGTAATTATAAGATGTGATAAAACAAATTTACTCTCACAGCGTAGGACACAGCGTCTTCTCGACATGATGTTAACCACATGGAAATGTTACTGTTTGTGGGCGGGCAAGTTGGTGACGTAACTTAGGACGTGGGCAGACATTATGCAAATGTTTCACTTCGTGACGTAGAGCCGTAACAGAATAAGATTAGAATTCCTGACGACTCGTTTAGGCGATTGCGATCCGACTCATTTTTTTTAGACAATAACTTTATTTATCATGCACTGTCGGCTTCACAACTTTGCAGATAGTTTATGTTCACACATACAGCTACATGACACACTGCACGAAAGGTAATATTTCAAAAAGGCATAATAGGGGCACTTTAACATACACAAATGTGTGTCACTAAAATCTATTACAGTACATGCAGGCACCCCAACTCTGTCATGTGAAGTGAGTTCAGGGAGGAAGGATGAACTGTTGGCTGTGTGGGGTGTCAATAATTACTTTCCCATCTGAAACTCTCCCTTTCTCCTATTACCATGAGTTGAGCCGTAACAGAGCCACAGAACAGAGAAAGCACTACAGCTAATTCCAGCAGGACTTGTGCCCAGTGCCCAGAGATTTTAAAGAGGTACAAGCCAGAATGCAAGCCAAAAGGCCTGTAAATGTAATGTTACTGTAGTGATTATGAACCATAGACCATTTAATTATATTTAAGATGACTAAAAATAGACACAGAGAATGTGAAAGTATACTACACAATAATCTCAAGTATTGCAGTTTGGCAAGTCGTAACAAAACTATCCCCTATTAACATGTGGCATTAGGCTCTTCACATTCCTGGAATCACATCCTGTTCCTTCAACTAGCAATAGACCCCTTGTTCTTATAATAACATGGCATGATATGTTTTAGAGTGCACTAAAAGATCACCGTAACACACTAACGAAAGTTTCTACACTCTTAAAAATAAAGGTGCTTTAAAGGTTCTTCACAGCGATGCCATAGAAGAACCATTTTTGATTCCACAAAGAACCATTCAATCAAAGGTTCTTTAAAGAACCATCTCTTCTTACCTTTTTATAATCTGAAGAACCTTCTTTCACCACAAAGAACCTTTTGTGAAACAGAAAGGTTTTTCAGATGTTAAAGGTTCTTTATGGAACCATTTAGACAAAAAGGTTCATCGTGAAGCACCTTTATTTTTAAGAGTGTATTGCTTTTTTCCTGCTGATCATTCCTTTGATTTTGTTGTATCAGGAAAATACCTGTATTGTTTACATAAAGCACATAGCAGCCTATATTACTCCAATCTTCATTCATTCTTGTCAGCAATAGCTTTGAGCAGCGTCTTATAATGAAATGATGATTGACGTGAATGGCCCCTGTAGAGTGTCAAACTCCTATAGAACCATTCATGACCAGCATTCTTCGTAACGACAGACAAATGATTTCCATAGAGCTGTGAATTTACTCGGACTGTAGAAATTCCTTTGGTGCTTGTCTGTTCTGTCTGTTTGAGCGGCCCTCAGGGGACGGGCCTGTTCTATATGTTTCAGCAAGAAGATCAAACTGTGCATGACATAAAATGGACATTGGGAATGAAAGTGGATTGTTGCCACCATCAGCTGGATGACAGAACACTTGAGTAGATGCAGCAGATGCTTAAGGCATTTAGTGAGCTGCCTTCGGTGCAGCACAACATAATTGAGCACCAACCATAATGTGTGATATTCCCAAATGAATGGAACTGGTGGTATTAGCAATGTCATTTTAATGTAAGCGTAGGCAGACTGTGGCGGTCAGTCCTTGGAATACACAACTCCTTTCTATGCCAAAAGCAAAATTCATCTGCAATAAAAGCAGACTATGCATTCATAACATATGCATGTGAATAGCTAAAATATAAATGGTGATCAGTGCAAGAGCAATAAGGATTTTTAGGGGCATTATGATGGTGAAAATGAAACACAAGTGCCCCCAAAAGCCCCTCATTCTCCCTGCGGCATTACATTTAGCACTTTTGCACAGTTTCAGATCATATTCTTTTGCAGCAGAGTGTTGATTTTGAGACAACACTCTTAAAAATAAAGTTTTTTTAAATATATACATTGGCATTCATGATTTCACAAAGAACATTTAACATCCATGGAACCATTCCATTCTTTGCCCTATAAGAAAATAACAGCTCTTTATTAAACAACAATGGGAATCGGATCTCTGCCTCACATTTGATGACGAGACTTGGAACCAGATCCTGTCCCGTGTTCATACCTCCTCTATTTGTGCACGTCATAGTCATATCCAATTAAAATGTATTCATCGAATTTACTGGACAAAAGTGAGGTTGGCAAAAATCAAGCCTGGTATTGATCCTCTCTGTGATCGTTGCCATCAGGCCCCTGCAGATTTAATACATATGTTTTGGTTATGTCCATCCATAACTTATTTTTTGCTATCAATCTTTAATTGTTTTTCTTTTGTGACAAAGAAACAGATCAAGCCTTGCCCTTTGGTTGCACTTTTTGGACTTCCTTCAAATGTCACTGGTTTGCCTGGAAATAGCCTAGTGCAAAGACTTTTGCCTTCTTAACATTATTAGCTAGACAGCGCATTCTCCTGCTGTGGAAACAAAAATTCCCTACATCTTTCGATGACTGGCTGAGAGATGTTATGAGCATGATTAATTTGGAAAAAATTAGGTATACGTTAAAAGGGCAACACTGGTATATTTTCTGAGATCTGGGATCCCTTCATTATTTTTTTTCTGAATATGTCAGTACTTCTTTTAGAGTGTGTCAACCGAAGCATTAAGATGTTATTATGATCGTGGCTTGAATCTGGTTAGGAGTGTGTGATTATATGTGTGGATGCTTACGTATGTATATGTTTATACTTTATAGCTGTAAGGTTTTGTTTGTGGATGTATATGCATACATTTGATAAATGGTCGAAATGTCTAAACTTTAATGCTCCAACATATATTCTATACTCGAGACATTAGGCTTGACATTCTTTGTTTTACAATATGTATTAAGTTTTTTCTATTTTATTTTTTATGTTTTATTTAGTGTGTTTAATTACACTTTAATTTTTTGTTTTATAATTTTTTTTTTTTTTCCTCTGGGGGCGGGAATATTTTTTCACGATTCTCCTGTATCTGTATCCTGTTATTATTGTAAAAGTTCAATAAACAGATTTAAAAAAAGAAAAGAAAAAAAAAAACAGTTCTTATGTTTACTGAAAGGTTCTTTGGGGAACCAGATTTAGTTTTTTATGCAATTGCTGCAAAAACAGTGTATGATTGAACAAGTTCATGCACAACATTAATGCAATAAAACCATTTGCCTCACAATCATCCGGCACAAACATGTCAACATGATGTAATCATATTAAATTAAGTAGCCTACCTGTTACTGATACAGTTTATTGAGAAATAACTACTTTAAGTTTAACTACGTACTCTCATCACGTTGTTAGAGTGAGTCCCAGAAGCGGGACTTTGCGGGCCAGTTGGATTGAGATCAGTACTCATCTTGCCCCCAAAGTCCCGTCACTGAAATCACGGTGCATATTCAAACACTGACAGATAATAATAAGCTATTATGACTAAATACATTTTCCACAATTACGACTAAAGCATTCATTTCCTCTGTAATTTGATATAAAGCAGTCTCTGAGCATATGACTAATACTAACCAAAAAATGTGTTTTTTTTTACTAACCACATCTTATAGCTGTGTATTACTGCCATTAGACATTACTTGACACACTCATCTCTGAATGATCTCTGTAATTTGATATAAAGCAGTCTCTGAGCATATGACTAATACTAACCAAAAAATTTGTTTTTTTTTACTAACCACATCTTATAGCTGTGTATTACTGCCATTAGACATTACTTCGACACACTCATCTCTGAATGACTACAGAATACTTCCTGATTGTAACACTGAAACATGCATTTTCTGTGAAACTGCTTTAAAACAATATGTATTGTGCTACAATATGTAAATGCTATATACAGATAAACTTGAATTGAACTGAATATGGCAAATGGCCTGCATGTTCATTAATTTGATGTTCTAGGCTTGTTTCTTCTATCACAGCAAGTGTCCTTCTTTAGCCATGGCTTCAAGTGAAAATGTTACACATGCAATAACATATCACAGAGGCCACAAAAGCGATCACATGAACTTTTCAAGCGTATGATTTGAGCAAGGCTTTATTAAAACGCTATCCGACCTATTAAGGGCTGTTTGTTAGGAGACAACTGGGCGCCAATTGAGTCCCAGACAGTGTGTTCGACTCCCCAGAGAGTTCAGGTACTCTCTCAGACACAATCTGTCTGCCTCTGTCGGGAAGCAACATCCGCGAAAAGCAGCAATATGCACCTAAAATGTCATGCTGTTGCTTTAAAAGACGCATCCCGTTGGCGATCTCTATATGTCCGTGTTAAACTCAACCGCAAATTCCCATTGTAACGTTTAGCAGAATGCCTATTATGACATCATCATCAGTGGAATTAATAAGTATTCCGATTCCGGTCAAACACCTGACATTGAAAACACGCGCAAACGCACATCGACGTAATATCGCTGGAAACTTACCTCGAATGAATAAAGACGCGCTGTGGGGTTGAAAGAAACATGTGGCTGATGTGAATCAGATATTGTTTCTTTAAGTGCACGCTGTACGTGCTCCCGCTGGTGAGATGAGCAGCAGACTGACTCTGTGCATGTTAAGATCTCTCTGCTCGTGCATTGCTTCATGGTCACGCTACTAGGTAAGCAGGGGCCGTGCAGGGGGAGATGCCATTTCCAGCAACACACGCCAATTGTGAGCTAAATTTCTCGCTGACATTCTCCAGTCTATTAATGATTATCAATGGGTGGCAGTATGTAAAATCGCTCACGTGCTGCCCCATGCTTTTCTTTTGCTTTTAAAGGGAGCGAAGTTAAACACGTGGAACTGGATATGGAGCTGGCCGTTTCTATTTTCCTAGAAGTCTCATTTCCAAATATAGAAACTAGGAAGGGACGTTCTTAGAAACCCCCGAGTCGTTACGGCCGAGTTTACTTCTTTTCACTGTTTTGTCGGCTAAATAGCCTTTTCGTCATCGCATCCATCCATTTAGGTTTTTTTGTGTTTTTTGTTTTTGACTGGAATGTCATGTTAGTTGAACTGAGGACCTAAATTGCATTAATGATGCAGTTGTATAGTGTATGTAGTTCTATATCGCTCTTGTTCTGCGCTGAACGTCACACGTATGATAGATGTGGAGTCTTTAAATGCATGAAAATATGTGATTTATTAATCTGCAATCAAACCTGTAGGATTGCTGCTCTGATTTGTTGCTCTCTGTCGCCCTCTGTTGCTGAGATTGTGACTTTGCCTTTTGCTAAAGAGGAAATTGCCGTGACGTCACACAGCAGACAACCGCGCTTCCGGTTTCCTCAGACAACAAGATGCTGTGCTGCTTCTGATACACCCATATTAATGATTTATTACTCATACTTGCCGTTTTATAATATAGTTTTATTTTATATTAATAAGAATTTGAATTCGTCAGGCGTGTTACAGGTTGTTGAATAACGCAACATTTCTAAGCCTAAGAAATAATGGCATGTAAAAGTGAAAAAAAAATAACAAAAATAAAATTGAACTTATTCATCAGGCCTACAATATTTTTATTTTTTAATACACATTTCACCACATTATGAGTTGATATTCTTTACATCTAATAACTGCTCTCTTTTTTTCTTTTAGAGTCAGCTTATGTATTTATTTATTTATTATTATTATTTAAATGCAGGTCAGTCATTCGGATCTTAGCCGAGGCGATCATGCATGTCTATTAGGGATGGGAAGATTCACCGATTCGCTCGGTGCATCGGCATAAAAAGTTAACGATGCGATGCATCGGTTTAAAAAGTGTAGCCTATATCGGCTACAAGTCGGCATTTGTATCGCGATGCATCGTTTCTAACATATTTGCATCGGTAAAAACTGATTTATTTATATATAATTACTAGTGGATGCACTACTTTTATTATCTAGAAAGTGACCAATAATCTGTGATCTATGTTGTTTGTCAAGCTCGTTCTCTCATCACGAATATGACGAATCACAACTCCACGGAGACCCGAGAAAAACTGGGATTGAACTCCAAAACCTGACTTGAAATAACCTAACAAATCAATCGGGGCTAAAGCGGTTCCATTAACGACAAATTAAATTCACACAATCTCACTAATTTGTGGACGCTTATTCTTAAGCAGCCCTTAATGTCGATCATGGATAAAATCGATCCACCATGACAAACAGCGAATATAGCCTATCTGTGCTGTTTAATGCATTTGAGACGTTGTGTTTTCCTCGGTGCATAACTGACATGTCACAGGTATATTTTTCATCTATAAATGTTAGAAAGTCATGCAAATATATCAATACATGTAGTAATATGAAAGATAATAAGCAAAAGAAATTTAATAACTCTTCATTATGTTATGTGCAGGAAAAAAACACGAACTTCTGCGGAGAGTAATGTTCGCGCTGCGCTGTTGTAACTGATCAGCGCCGTGCTGTCAGTTTGGTGGCGGTAGTAAACACGTCCTCTCTGCGCTGTCGAGTCGGTCGCGCAGCTCGGTCCATTGAGCCGCGCCGATGACAGGTCAGCGCGGCGCCAACACTGTAATACTGCGCTGTTTCATCCCACTTTTGGGTTGTTTGGCTTCCCATACATGCACACTAAACAGAAGGAGCACAATCGAATAGAAGCGCAATAATTCTGAGTAAAATATACATTTTGCTAAAATATTTGTTGTTAGACATTAACTGTGCCTTTTGTAGAATAAAATTTTTTTTTTGAGGTGTTTGGCTTAGTGTTATGTTAGAATCATTATTATACTCTTAGTCTTATACCTTTTGTTCTTTAATATTTTGAATTGTTTTTAGCTTTATTTTTTGTTTTTCGTTTTTCATTTTTTTGAAATTTTGTGGATAATCAATTTGTGGAAACAACATTGTTATAAAAACTGGAGGAAGATCTTTAATAATACATTTTTGTAGTTTTTAGTGAACCAATTAATTACATGAACAGTTATACTAACCCAAGTAGCCTACTTAATTTAGCAAACAAGCTAATATTGCTTTGGTAAATTTTGTTGTTATTATTAATTAAATAAATATAGGTCTGTATTTCATATACATTTCCATTTGGAATCCAGAATCGGGCCAGTACCGGCTAATTGTATAATCGATGCTGGCATGCTTGTGGGCCGATGCCGGCATTGTCGGCACAGTTTCGGCAACCGGACTCGGGCCAGCGTACTCGGGCCGATTCTGGCGCGTCATTCACTCCCGTGATTCACAAGAGTCCGGCAACCGCATCCGGGCCGAGTTATTTCATCCGGTTTGCCGGATTTGGGCCGTTATTGGGCCAGATCTTTTTGGCTACCTGGGAGTCTGCTTCTCCGTTTTTAATGTATCTCTGTGGCAGAATTACAGCGCCACATACTGGTCTGGCGTGTATACTACATCGTTTTGTGTCTGTTTTGTGGTTTCGTGTGGACGCAGATATTTCTTGAGACGAGGGGAATAAAAGATCGGATAGGGAAAGCTCTGGCTTAGTGAGATTTCTCATGGTATATGCGCTTCTGGTGGTGTCCAGCCTGCTCCAACACACCTGCCTGATATTTTGATCAGCTGGATCAGGTTTGTTTGATGAGGGCTGGAGCAAGTAGCGTTATGTCTCCAGCAGCAGAGCTGATGACCCCCGGTAGAGACAAGTCTCATTATGCCCATTCCTGAGTGTATTTCGTCCCCAAGGTCTTGAGGTACACCAACACGCAACGGAGCAGTGCAACATTTTGCTATACATGTTTTGCTCACCAAGTTCATGCATTATGAGTCTATGTTGGACTGTAATGGACTTAAAAGGCACGGACGGGGTTCGAACTCGCGGTCTCCGGTTTACGAGACCGACGCCTTACCACTTGGCCACCGCGCCTGCGCTCTGATGACTCAGTTTCCTTTGTTATTCCTCACCCAGTTTACAGTATCGAGCCTGAGATTTCATGAGAACAATAGCCTAGGTCTTTAGCCTAAGACACCAGACTGCTGGATACATCAGATCACATATGCTTTCCTCTGTAGGAATGTCGAGTATGAGCATCCATAAGAGAAATGTATGTGAATTGTATGTTTTGAAGTGTTTTAACGCTGTCAGTGGATAGAGGTAGTATCAAAGGTGTCGTATTTTACATAAAATTGTAATTTTCGATCACTTTAGCCCAGAAGAAAACAGATTATTTTTAATGATTCATTCGTCTGTTAGAGTCGGCTGTAAGACCTCTGTTTGGGACTAGACCCAAAACTATGCTGTGTGACGTGTTGAAATTATAAACAACAGACTTTTGACACATGTAATTAACTGACATACAAAAAGCAAGGCAGTATTTCACATTTGTTTACTTCTGGAAACGTTGCTGATAGATGAGTCTAGTGTCTCAGCGAATCGCTGTTTTGAATTCAGTTTGTTGCGGTGAATTGTCCGAGTGAACCGATTCGCTAAAATGCTTTGGACTTCCAAAGGCTCAAAGCGCATCTAGATCATTCTCGTTGCATATGAATCGTTGCATCCACCAGGGGAGGCTGTTGAATCGTTCAGTTTCCTTTGTTATTCCTCACCCAGTTTACAGTATCGAGCCTGAGATTTCATGAGAACAATAGCCTAGGTCTTTAGCCTAAGACACCAGACTGCTGGATACATCAGATCACATATGCTTTCCTCTGTAGGAATGTCGAGTATGAGCATCCATAAGAGAAATGTATGTGAATTGTATGTTTTGAAGTGTTTTAACGCTGTCAGTGGATAGAGGTAGTATCAAAGGTGTCGTATTTTACATAAAATTGTAATTTTCGATCACTTTAGCCCAGAAGAAAACAGATTATTTTTAATGATTCATTCGTCTGTTAGAGTCGGCTGTAAGACCTCTGGTTGGGACTAGACCCAAAACTATGCTGTGCGTGTTGAAATTATAAACAACAGACTTTTGACACATGTAATTAACTGACATACAAAAAGCAAGGCAGTATTTCACATTTGTTTACTTCTGGAAACGTTGCTGATAGATGAGTCTAGTGTCTCAGCGAATCGCTGTTTTGAATTCAGTTTGTTGCGGTGAATTGTCCGAGTGAACCGATTCGCTAAAATGCTTTGGACTTCCAAAGGCTCAAAGCGCATCTAGATCATTCTCGTTGCATATGAATCGTTGCATCCACCAGGGGAGGCTGTTGAATCGTGGCTTTACTTATGATAAAAAGCATAGTAGAGTTTGTTGGTGCACTGTCATGATTTCCATGCCCATAATATAAATTGAGCTTCTATCTAGACCTGATAATGTATGTGAAAAGTAATGGAAGGATTCTTAATGCAGTGATGTGTACCTTGGCTAAAATATCTGCACTGAATATAACCCTGGCTTTGGACTGGATTGCTTTGACACTAGGATTTGTTTTTACTTTGTATCAGGGTAAACAGTCCAGTGTGTTCAAAATAATAAGTTTTGCATGATCATCTTAATCAGAACCAAAATCTGTTCCTCATTGCTAGCCTCTAAATTCTATTTACAGAATGTATGTGGCTGGTTTTGTATGCAGCTCACTCAGAATTATATAAATATGCATAACTGGAACCCCAACCTGACTCTGCTGTGAAAATAAATCTGATTTGTTTATCCTTTAGATCTTTAATTTAAAAAAAAAACAAAACACAAAAATCTAACCTGTCATTGAAGCAAATGATGAAATAAATGCTTTATTCCAGACGTTGGCCACAATTATTGGCCCCCTTTTATTCAATACTTTATGCAACCGCCATTGATAACAGCTCTGAGTTCCCTTTCGATACTACACTCGTAACTGCGTCTTGCTAGACGCATATGGGAAAAAGCCTTTTTTCTCCTGAACTGAAGCCTTTTTTCATTCACGCAGTGAAATTGCACAGCCATTCGTTCGTGCAGTGTATTAAAAACGAACCAATGGCTAGGCAGCGGAGATGCACGAGCCTATGGCGACGAAGCCCGCCAAAGCCTTCCAAAGCCCGCCAGAATGGGCGGGGCATCTGGCTATATAAGTGGGCGTTCGCCACAGGATTCTCCGATTTCTTCTCCTTCAGCGACAACTCTATGTCTCTACGCTGATCCGAAGCTGCTCGCCGTTGACACGCCTTCGCAGCTGGAATCGGGCCCTCTCAGCACGGCTGACGTTTCCTGCTTGGGGAAATCCCATGCGGAAGCTGCGCTCACGGGAACTATTTGTTCTTACTGCGAGAACTTCAGTCTCGCCTCTCTCCGCTCACGGATTGCCCAGGGACCTGTGAGGAAAAAACAGTGGGGCAGAGGGCTCGAGCGACCGGCTGCGAGCGAGCTCATGTCGGCCCAGATAAGGGACGCCGAGCTTCCCCGTATCCTCTCCAAAGCGGTCGAAGAGCTGGGTTTAGAGTGGTCTCCGCCAGTCACTCGAGTTAATTCAACCCCTCGCCACGCGGGCCGAGGCCTGGCAGGCCATCCCTGGAGTGTCGAGATGGGTTATTGGGATAATAAAACGAGGACACAGCCGTTACTTCCTCGTCCCCAAAAAAGATGGTGGCCTCCGGCCCATCCTCGATCTCAGACACCTGAATCACGCCCTCATGAAAAGGTCGTTCAGGATGATTACACTGAAACAGATCCTTGCGCAAATTTGCTCAGGAGACTGGTTCTTTTCTCTGGACCTGAAGGATGCATACGTTCACATCCAGATATCCCCCCGTCACAGGCGATTCTTGAGATTTGCGTTCAAGGGAGTGGCTTATCAATACACGGTCCTTCCCTTCGTGCTATCCCTGGCCCCCGCACTTTTACGAAGTGCATGGATGCAGCTCTCTCCCCTCTGAGACAGAGGGGAATCCGCATTCTCAAGATGCAGAGGAGCTGTTGGGCTCGGTGACTGACCCCACCCCCTCGCCATCGTCCACGCCCAGCGCCACCAAAGATGGGATGGATGCCGAGCTTCTCCGTATCCTCTCCAAAGCAGTCGAAGAGCTGGGTTTAGAGTGGTCTCCGCCAGTCACTCGAGTTAATTCAACCCCTCGCCACGCGGGCTGAGGCCTGGCAGGCCATCCCTGGAGTGTCGAGATGGGTTATGGGGATAATAAAACGAGGACATTCACTCCAATTCGCTTGAAGACCCCAGCGCTTCAGCGGTGTGGTCCCCACCTTAGTGCAAAGCAAGGACGCTCACGTCCTGCGCTCAGAGGTGATGAATCTGCTGGCAAAAGGAGCTGTGGAAAAGGTTCCTCCAGCCCAGAGCGAGTCAGGCTTCTACAGCCGTTACTTCCTCGTCCCCAAAAAAGATGGTGGCCTCCGGCCCATCCTCGATCTCAGGACGCCTGAATCACGCCCTCATTAAATGGTCGTTCAGGATGACTACACTGAAACAGATCCTTGCACAAATTCGCTCAGGGGACTGGTTCTTTTCTCTGGACCTGAAGGATGCATACTTTCACATCCAGATAGCCCC
>NW_015661992.1:120041-120341 GCF_001515625.1 Sinocyclocheilus rhinocerous | reverse complement strand
AGATCAGGGTGAGTCAGGCCTGTGTAACAGCCCTGGCCCCCTGGAAGAACTCCCGCTGGATGGAACAGGGCGTGGCCATGGGGATGGTTTGCAGAAGGACAGTTGTCATGACAGATGCCTCCAACTCAGGTTGGGGGGGGGGCGCTGTGCGAGGGCATACCAACTTTCGGGCACTGGTCGAAGGCAGAAAAAGGCTTCCACATCAACTGCCTGGAAATGCTAGCAGTATGTCGAGCCTGTCAGTTCTTCCTGCCAGTCCTAAAGGGGCACCATGTGCTAATCCGATCGGACAACATGTCT
>NW_015661992.1:84578-117989 GCF_001515625.1 Sinocyclocheilus rhinocerous | reverse complement strand
CTAATCCGATCGGACAACATGTCTGTGGTGTCCTACATAAATCGCCAGGGAGGCCTCTCCTCGAAGCGTCTCTTCACTCTGGTAGAGCGCCTCCTGGAATGGGCTCAACTCAACCTGCGCTCGCTGAGAGCAGCGCATATACCGGGCAAATTGAACCAAGGAGCAGACATGTTATCAAGGAGCAATGTCCCCTCAGGGGAGTGGACGCTCCATCCGCAGACGGTTCAGAGGATCTGGGAGATCTTCGGCAAGACCGAGGTGGACCGAGTACTCTGAGCGAGTACTCTGGAACGATTAACCAGGCCGGGTGTGACCTCAGGAAGCTCAGCCCGTCTTAGCCTTGGGTTGTTAACTTCTCTATGGGCATTGGTTGCTTATGGAAGTTTGATACTTTTAGTCGTTCCACTACATTAGCACGGCGTGATTGTACTGTGTTCCCATATGCGTCTAGCAAGACGCAGTACGAGTGTAGTATCGAAAGGGAACGTACTCGGTTACTAACGTAACCTCGGTTCCCTGAGATACGGGAACGAGTACTGCGTTGCTAGCCATGCTATGTAGCTGCACGACTCAGTCGTCGCTTCAGTCGAAGTAACCTGAGAATCCTGTGGTGAACGCCCGCTTATATAGCCAGATGCCCCGCCCATTCTGGCGGGTTTTGGCAGGCTTTGGTGGGCTTCGTCGCCATAGGCTCGTGCATCTCCGCTGCCTAGCCATTGGTTCGTTTTTTAATACACTGCACGAACCAATGGCCGTGCAGTTTGCGTGCGTGAATGAAAAAAAGCTTCAGTTCAGGAGAAAAAAGTATTTTTCCCATATGCGTCTAGCAAGACGCAGTACTCGTTCCCGTATCTCAGGGAACCGAGGTTACATTAGTAACCGAGTACGTTTACCCCTATATGTTTTTTTTTATTGAGGCATTCTGACTCCAAGACTCAACTTTTTTCTACAGTTCTCCAGGTGCGATCCTTCTAGAGTCTTTGGCCACTATCCTCCTTACTGTGCATTAAGACAGTATAGACATGCATCCTCTTCCAGGCAGATTAATAACACCTCCAGTTAATTGGAATGATGGTGGAAATGGGAGTTTTCAATGCTTTAGCTCTTTTCTTACAGCCACTTTCTAATTGTGAAGCTCAATAATCTTTCGCTGCACATCAGCACTGTATTCCTTTTTACTCCTTATGACGGATGATTAGAGGAATTTGGACTTTGTGTTATCTCATATTTATACACCTGTAAATGGACAATTCATGTTCGTTGTCACCCTGGTGTGCTAAAATGGATGCATGAATACTAATTTCTATGAGTGATAATTGTGGCCAACGTGTATTGGAGAAAAACATATATTTCATAATGTGATTCCCCCCACTTTTAATTGTTTTACTTAAATCGATTTTTATTCATTATTTTTATTTATTTATTTTCTGCGTTGCTAATGTTCTGATGACAACTATAATATATATATATATATATATATGTATATATATGTATGTGTGTGTGTGTATGTAATAAAGAAAATCCTATGTGTTAAATGTCCACAACATTCCTTTCAGATACCCTTCTTGCACATAAACTACTGCATGATCATTATTTTGCACACACTTAAGGGCCTTTTGACACCAGTTTTTATGGCACACTCGGTTTATGCGTATTTGGCGCCACCTAGTGTTGTGGGTGTATTATTGACATGTCAAAGTCTAGACCCTGAATATAAGACGACCGCGTTTTTTCAGATGTATTTCCAAGAAAAAAATATCGTCTTATATTCGGGACAATACGGTATTTTATATTCATCCATTGCAGTAGATCTCATGTAAACTGGGAGAAGAGCTACACTGGATTTTATGTTGGTTTTGTGGCATTTGTCAGAAGGTTCTATGCGGGTCAATCGTACGTCTAGTTTGTATACTTTGCAGCCTCTATGTCTGAATCCATAAATAAACACTCATGGTTTGTTTTTATGTTGCTGCTATGTGTTAAATGTCCACAACATTCCTTTCAGATACCCTTCTTGCACATAAACTACTGCATGATCATTATTTTGCACACACTTAAGGGCCTTTTGACACCAGTTTTTTATTTTGATATGATGTACGAGTATACATTGTCTATTGTCTTTTCTGGTCTCTTTTCTTTTCTAAATGACCTCAACAGTGAATTCCATATTCTCTTCTATAAGACAAAAACAAACTTAAACAGATTTTGAAGATTATACTAGATTGGTCCTTCCAGAAGTATGTAATTTGCATTTTCCGTTCAGCACAGTGAAGCTCATAAATTTGTATTAGAAATATAATTTCTCCCTCCCTAAATACAACTGCATAAATCTGCAGTCCTCATGGTTTGTTTTTATGTTGCTGCTTCCTATATGTGGTTGCCTGCACTGCGGTTCTTACACCTCTGCATGTAAGTGTAGGGTAAAAAAAAAATGGTTTTGAGTAGCACAGATGGTTTGGTCAGATGCACTCCTTATATCTCTCTGTCCTTTAATCTTCTCTTGTTTTGTGTGCGCTCTTTCATGGCAGGCCTGGGCTCCAATCTTACAGCCTGAGGGGAGGAATAAACAAGAGTCTCTGGGAGAGACAGCCAGAGGTGGGAGGGGGAGAGCTGTACAAAGATGGGGGTGGGAATGCAAGAAGAGCTCATTTTTGTTGCTGAAACCTGAGCGTGCTGAGCTCTTAACTGAGATTTCAGAGCGAATAGGAAAGGCACTGTACAGGCAAGGGGCATATTTTGAATAATGCTCTGTAAGTGATATATTTTCAAAGCGCTGTGTGATATCTGCCCATATGGATAGTGTTTGTGCTGCTTTTGATGTACATTAGTGTAGACAAAGATGAAAAAACTATACATATAAAGATATTCATAGTTCATATTTCACACAGTTTATAATTTAATATGCATGATGTCAGAAAGAGATATGATACCCTTTTACACAAATGTAAAGAAAGGTATCTGATCATATATAATGTGTGTGTGTGTGTGTATACATATATATATATATATATACACGAACACACACAGTAAATGCTATAGCTGAGCAAATATTTAATATATATTAACATAAATAATAAAGTACATTAAATTATAATAATAAATATTATTATAATAGTTGGGATTTTAAAACAGTGTAGATTATAGGATTCAAATTTGTACCAGAGCTTCCGGGTATTCTGTATTTGAAAGGAAGTAGTGAAGTGCTTCCTGTTATTACAAAAAAAGGTAATAATTAGTACATAAAGCAAAAAAAATCACTATGTTAATTTTTAACTAAAGTAGAATAGAATAAATACACATAGCAACATTAGCATTTTTGGTTTATCAACATAATTTTATTTTATGTACTTGGTGTGCCAAAACATACTTTTGGACATTTTTTTTTTTTTTTTTTTGCTTTATTTGCATGTTTTTCTTTCTAAAAATGCATAGAGCTATCAACGTTTTGTTGTATCATGCTTCTCTTCATTTTCTTTTAATTAACTGAAATTATGAATAGAAAATGAATGGATAGAGAACTTCAAGTACCTTTTGTAAGTGTAGTTATTATAGTCATGATAATTTAGAGATAATGATAATTTAGAAATAATATTAATGATTTTTAGAGGTAATGGCTATGCTGTAATTGGATTTGGTTGTTTGGTTAATTAATTTCAGAATTGATTTGTCACATTTATTTTGTGTGCTCATACTAAAGTATGACATTTTACAACATGCAGATTTGCATAGCTGGAACTATCTCTTTGTCATTTATGATTTGATTTGTGTTAATCAAATATCAAAATCAGCACGCTATGTCTCGTCTTATCTTAAGCCAGCAGTGAGTTTGTGTTATTGGGGGATGGAGCGATCTTTGAGGTGTTGGGTTTTATTGTTATGCAGAATTGATTCAGTCCTCTGAACACCTTTGCTCTCCATTGATCTTCAAATCAATGCAGCACTGCAATCGTATAACCATCCCCGAGTCTCAATATCCCTTAATGAGGCATTTTTATTCATGCAACAGTCGACTAAAAAGTCTGTTCATACCGTCTCGGTGAGAACAGGGAATTCTGAGAATGTCTTCCAGCTGTGAATTATGTTAGGTGAAGCAGCTCACTGTTTGAGGTGAGAAAAGCCTTTCTCGGTAGCTCTTGCAAGACAATTCTTATAGATGATCCTGAGGATAAAATGACAGACTGTCTGCCTTACAAAGGAAAATAGATTTCAGCATGTGACGTTCAGTCCTCGAGGAGGATAACAGAGATCTAGAACCGATGATTCTGTTGATTTATCTTCGGCTGTTGTCATTTTTATTGGAATTTAATGTCCTTTTTTTGCTGGAGCAGTTCAGTCAGTGTACGTTTGATTTGAAAATGTAGTGCCAATGGGTATGCTAATGTTAGCTCTATTTCAGAGGTGTAACATTAAAGTGATATGAACTGTTAGCTGCCCTTATTTTACCAGCAAGAAACTGGATACGCTTTTGACACACCTTCAAAGCCTCGGGATATTTCACTCTGTTTTTGCTGACACTTCTAAGCCACTCCTCCTGACATTTCCAGTCGGTTTCAGTCCTTGAAGTGGATACCTTACTATTATTTGACACTTTCCTGTCATCTTATCTGTTTAATCATTCATTTTGGGCTAAAATGTGCACTCACAACATCAGTTCGTCTACATTTAACATTTTGTTAATCATGCATCACAATCATTTTTGTGTCAACTAGAATGGCGGTAAAAATGGTTGAATCTCGTGTATTATTCAGAAGAGAATTCTCTTCTGAATAATACATCAGTCTGCTCTATAATGACCTATACATTGACCTCAGCTACAATATGGCTATATTGTTAGTTTATGTGCCAAACAAAAGTATTTTGAATCTCCCCTGCGCTTAAGGTTGTTATGCTCTGTATGTGGTGTGCAGTATTTTAATGATGTGCTGCCCTTGTTTATTATGTGCCCTTTCACTGCTGAAGGGGAAAAGCGAACTGACTGTCTTTCATCAGCAAAAGATATGTCCCACTGCAGCAGCCGCCAGTACTTTGATTAGAATATTTCATCTTAATACTTCCACTAATATTTTCGCTGGTTGGTTGGTTTGTTATTTACTTATTAGTTTACCTGCTATTTACCATTTGTAATTGAGCTACTTATTTTGGAAATTATTTTACTTATGTTGTAAAATGAAAAATAAATGTAGCTTTTGTAGCAACGCTGTTGCTGCTGGGCTAAAATAGGTCTTATTAGTTGATTAAAATAACTGTACTAGACATTCTTTGATTACCTAGATAATCCTGACAAAAACAAATGTTATCTGTTTTTCGGTTGTGTTGCATACCTGATATTATCAAAGTGATTGCAATTTTTATAGCAGTATTATTATAACATGTTGCATTTGTCTTTTTAGAAGCCTGCTGAAAAGTGTGGTCAAAAAACAAAAGGTGAATTTAAAGGTACAGGCATTCAAAAGTTTGGGGTCGGTAAGATTTTTAATTTGTTTTTGAAAGAAGTCTCTTATTCTCACCAAGGCTGCATTTATTGTTATCAAAGATACACTAAAACAGTAATATTGTGAAGTATTATTAACACTTTAAAGAGCTGTTTTCTATTTTAATATATTTTAAAATGTAATTTATTTCTGTGATGGCAAAGCTGAATTTTCAACAGCAATGTCTCTAGTCTTCAGTGTCACATGATCCTTCAGAAATCATTCTATTATGCTGATATATTAATATTATCAATGTTAAAAACAGTTACTGCTTAATATTTTTGTGGAAACAAAGACACATTTTTTCAGGAAAGTTTAAAAGAACATGTATTTAAAGTTGAAATCTTTCGCAACATTATTAATTTCTTTACTGTCACTTTTGATCAGTTTAACGCATCCTTGCTGAATAAAAGTATTGATTTCTTTCAAAAACATCTTACTGACCCCTAACTTTTGAAGGATAGTGCATTTATTTATTTATTCAAAGTTGATTAAATGCATTTCAATACCTCTTCTAATTATCTATATTTGTGCTTCTTCCTTTAAATATGTAAAATAATAAGTTAAACTTCAGTTTTTAAATGGATAGTTTCTTCAGTAGTTTTTTTTTTTTTTTTTTCAAAAACAATGAGAATGACTCATTAAATATGTCTGCGGTCTCCCTCCCTCAGTCAAGAAACCCCCCACCTGAGTCCCCCCCCCAAAAAATCATATGAGCCTGTGCAGGGTGCTGAGGGGCCACTGAGACTAATGGCCAGCTGCTATTTTGTAGTGACTTCCTTTTCTCACTAGTCACATGGCTGTTCTTGAACGTGTGGCGTGCGGAATCAAAACGGTCTTTTCAATAAGAGTCCACCGCTAGCCGACACGAGCCCAAAGACAGCATGATGTGAAGTCCTGAAAACAAGACAAAGTGTGTGTGGTAAATTTGTTCGAGAGTGGCGGCGCCAATGCAAATGCAAGTGGCAGGCAATCCAAGGATCCTCGCCAGGATGGTTTGAATGGAAAATCGGTCATTGAAGGGTTTGCTGGGTCTGACCCTGGCTGCTACTAGACAAGCAAGTGTGAAATCCGTATGAAAGGTAAGCAGCTGATAACATTACCCAACAAAGGCAATATCATCTTTCGCGTTCTCTACGTTTTCCTTTCCAGCACTCTCATCTGCCTACACCGATTTTGTTCATCTCGCCTCGCTATGTATATTTGTGCATTTTTCCCATCGCTGGTCTGTTGTTGTTGTCTGGCGATGAATGAAACGCTCCCAAACATCAAATAGCATTGGCGTGAAGCACTGAAAACTGTGCATAGCTGTTTGAAAAGGACCGCTACTCTGTGGTCTTTGTGCTTCCCTTTTCATCCTGCTCAGAATGGGCAGCATATCGGACAGCACTCAGCTTTGTTTTCCTTTCAAAGATTATTGCATTTCTGTAATCGCCACCCCAAGGTTCGTCACACTTTGCGATAATATCCAGTTCCATTTCTAATGTTTACTTTGCAATTAGGAGCAAATCACTCATTCCTGTGGGGTCTGTTGCCATAGTTACAATAGGGTTCCGAGGTCTATCATCTGGTCCTTGCATCCACCAATCAGCTTGCAGAGCTGAAGCTGCAACATAAAGTAAAGATGCACATCTTTCAGCAACACAGTAGTAAGAAACAGAAAGAGATTCATGAGTATAAGAAAGTACTCCGGGGTGGCAAGTAGGCGACTGCGCCCAGTCATGGCGGACCGCAGAAATCACAGCGGAGGAGACACCCAGCAGGAGAGGCAGGTGAGAGCATCAACCATTTTGAGACTTAACTCATGTTATTGTCCTTGGAGTCGACTCCATGAAATGTGTCAGAGATGGTGGTCAACGAGATTAGCATTACCAGTCCAAATAAACGCTGATCGTTCTGGAATAATAGTCTGGACGTTGAACGTTGGGCAAATGAAAGCGAGAAGAAATGGCGCGGCCGTAGTTTTTTTTATATGATTGTTGAAGCCAGATCAATTTTTTTCCAAAGCGCGATCAAAGATCTCCAGCTGGGCTGTTGTTCGCTTTTCGTATATATTTTTCCGTTCATTTGCGGATGGGAGGAATCGTCGCGCAAATTTCATTCGATCAGTCCGAGTATGCATATGTCCATGTCTTTGTGTTTTCGTCTGTGTGTCTTGTGTGTATGAAATTGGCCTAGATAATCATAGCACTCTAAATCTCATTACTTGGAACATCTGAGGGAACGCTGTCTATAAAGGGCTCTTTGGAGGGGGCTTTCAAATCTGGCCTTCATCAGATCAAAGGCCTCAGATCTGGGATGAATATTTGTCCTCGGCGGATATGTTTCGAGATAATCAAGCATGGTCAGAGAATCCACCATTGGGTGAAGCGCAGCAGTTCTCGCCGATTCCCGACCAAGCCGTCCATGAACCTGTCGATACCATGATATGATGTCAAAAGAAGAGCCCTCATAACAAACCAAGAGGGGGCTGGGTGGAAAGCAAGAAGATAAAGAAAGATGGAGGGGAGGACCATCGCCAACTAAACCCAGTTGTGCTTAAAGATGGTGGCCGGCAATGCCGCAGACTGCGTAGCGCGAGACCCGATCCGTTGAGGAAAGTCTACGCTGAAGAACGGCTAAAAAGTTGTTCTTGTGCACACTGAGGTAACCGTGAAGATGGCATGTGCATCAATTGTGTGCCGTTGATAATGGTGGCGGTTTCTTCTTCCTCCACGTAACGTTGTTTGTCAGTGTCTTTATTATTTACGTCTCGTAGGCTCGCGTCTCTCACGGCCCTCTCGCTTTCAAAGACTCTGCTTCAATTGTTGCGACCGCTTGCTGTGCGTTTCTAGCTCTTAGCATTGGCGATAGTAACAAGCTTTTAAGCTTCTCTGACTGCGCATTTGTTAGCGATCTGAATCTTTTGCCCATTTGCAGCGCGTCATTAGCGGCACATTGTTTGCCGACGAAACAAGCTAAAGCGCCCGAATGTAGCATTTCATGCATGTTTTCGTATGGAAACAGTAATCAGTAGTTTGGTGTTAGACAAACCTCAAGCAACAACCTGTTTAATCCTCTGTGGCTAATCCACTCTTGGCCTTGTTAGTCACGATTTATTCAGCTATGACAAAAGATATCAGCAGGACTCCAGAGTGCATTCTGACAGTCTTTAGATACCACCTTTCTCCCAAGACTTGCGAGCGCTAAAAAGAGCAGCTTATCAATACACCAAAGACATTTTCCCTTTCTGATGTCCCAATCATTCAAATATAAATCAGCTTTTCTCGACCGGACCCTCGTCGTCTTTGTTTCGCAGTGCTCCCAGCCCGACCATTTCAGGCATGTGCTTCTTTGTCTATTGTCGGTTGTATCTCAAAAATCTCAGTTTTTCCTCATAATTCAAAGCCTTATTATTCCACTTTTTACAGAAGTGCTAAAAAGAGGCTTGAAGTAACTTATTTGAAGGAATAATTATCTTTTGTAGAAATGAGAAGAGCAGCACTCAGCTTTAACATCTAAATGGGCTATTGTCAACTGATCAGGCCCCTCAAAAGATAAGCCTATTTCAAGCACAGCCTACGAGGAGGGGTAAATTTGCACTGGCAGCTGTAACAAAAACCAACACAGAGGAATGCTGGCCAGAAATGGGTTTTCTTTCTCCTGTCAAGAGGACTTATATCATGACATCAGAATGATCATTCATTTTTTGCTCATAATGGTTCTTCTTTGTTTCACCATGCAAATGACCAAGTTAAAAGTTGTAGCTTACACAAATCGAACATCTGTCTGATTTCTAAAAAGGGAACATTATGGCATATCTATTAGTTTTGACTTTCTTAATATTAATAGTGGCATTTCACTTGCTTCAAAGTCTTTAAAAGTTTCTACTGTGTTAGACCTGCTTTAGTTTAATTGGGTAAATTCTTTCATCACACTAAAAACTCCTACACAGAAAATTGGTTTAGGATTTACTTTGAAACAATTTTCACTAAGAAACTGCTAGTAAATTTCACAAATAATTGCAAAGAAGTGACAAGTAACATTCAATTAAATGTGAAATGTTAAAGTAGAAAGACTGAAATAGTATCTTCTTTAAAACCTACTCCAGTAACTTCAAAAATAATTTACAGTGTAACAGAATAAGCATAGTAAATGTTTTTGTCCTTTTGCATTCGATGATAAATGAAGATCCAGTTTGTTGGAATCAGAAATAGTAACTAGAGTCTCAAATTGATTCATAGCTAAAGGAACACCTGCTGAACTCACTCCTTTTCTTCAAATCCTCATTCACCTAACATGGCTGTCATCGCCTTTTTATTGAAGGCTTGAGCCGCATATTAGTCTGTCACAGCCACTGAAATGGTTACGCCGAGGCGGCGCACAGAAGACCTGGTGACATGCAGCTGAGAGACTGGAATGTCTATTGTGTAGTTTATAGGCTATAGTTGTTGTGTTACAGTCATTGGTGTCACTGACCAAGAAGATTAGATGCCATGAAATCTATGCAAATGAATACTGTATTCACTTATTTTCCATGTTTTTAAAGGTAAAAACTGTAATGGGAAACAATACAGATCTATTAAACATCTATTTAAATAAGTTTAATGGATCTGAAAATTAGCATTGGCGATAGTAACAAGCTTTTAAGCTTCTCTGACTGCGCATTTGTTAGCGATCTGAATCTTTTGCCCATTTGCAGCGCGTCATTAGCGGCACATTGTTTGCCGACGAAACAAGCTAAAGCGCCCGAATGTAGCATTTCATGCATGTTTTCGTATGGAAACAGTAATCAGTAGTTTGGTGTTAGACAAACCTCAAGCAACAACCTGTTTAATCCTCTGTGGCTAATCCACTCTTGGCCTTGTTAGTCACGATTTATTCAGCTATGACAAAAGATATCAGCAGGACTCCAGAGTGCATTCTGACAGTCTTTAGATACCACCTTTCTCCCAAGACTTGCGAGCGCTAAAAAGAGTGGCTTATCAATACACCAAAGACATTTTCCCTTTCTGATGTCCCAATCATTCAAATATAAATCAGCTTTTCTCGACCGGACCCTCGTCGTCTTTGTTTCGCAGTGCTCCCAGCCCGACCATTTCAGGCATGTGCTTCTTTGTCTATTGTCGGTTGTATCTCAAAAATCTCAGTTTTTCCTCATAATTCAAAGCCTTATTATTCCACTTTTTACAGAAGTGCTAAAAAGAGGCTTGAAGTAACTTATTTGAAGGAATAATTATCTTTTGTAGAAATGAGAAGAGCAGCACTCAGCTTTAACATCTAAATGGGCTATTGTCAACTGATCAGGCCCCTCAAAAGATAAGCCTATTTCAAGCACAGCCTACGAGGAGGGGTAAATTTGCACTGGCAGCTGTAACAAAAACCAACACAGAGGAATGCTGGCCAGAAATGGGTTTTCTTTCTCCTGTCAAGAGGACTTATTTCATGACATCAAAATGATCATTCATTTTTCACTCATAATGTTTCTTCTATGTTTCACCATGTTTTCACTGCAAATTACCCACTTAAACGTTGTAATTTACACAAATCGAACATCTGTCTGATTTCTAAAAAGGGAACACTTTAGCATATCTATTAGTTTTGACTAATGACATTTCACTTGCTTCCAAGTCATTAAAAGTTCCTACTGCGGTTAGACTTGCTGATGTTACCTTAAATTTCATTGGGTAAATTCTTTCATCACACTAAAACTAAAAACTCCTACACTGAAAAAAAAAAAAGTTCAGGATTTACTTTGAAACAGTTTTCACTAAGAAATTGCTAGTAAATTTCACAAATAATTACAAAAAAAGAGACAAACAACACATACAAGGGAGAAAGACTTAAATAGTATCTTCTTTAAAACATACTCCAGAAACTTAAAAAAAATTTTTTTACAGTGCACTAAACAGAATAGGCATAGTAAATATTTTGTCCTTTCACATTCGATGATTAATGAATATACAGTTTGCTGGAATCAGAAATAGTAACTAGAGTCTCAAATTGATTCATAGCTAAAGGAACACCTGCTGAACTCACTGCTTTTCTTCAAATCCTCATTCACCTAACATGGCTGTCATCGCCTTTTTATTGAAGGCTTGAGCCGCATATTAGTCTGTCACAGCCACTGAAATGGTTACGCCGAGGCGGCGCACAGAAGACCTGGTGACATGCAGCTGAGAGACTGGAATGTCTATTGTGTAGTTTATAGGCTATAGTTGTTGTGTTACAGTCATCTGTGTCAATGGCCATGAAGATTAGATGGCATGAAATCTATGCTAATGAATACTGTATTCACTTATTTTCCATGTTTTTTAAAGGTAAATACTAATGGGAAACAATACGGATCTATTTAAATAAGTTTATTGAATCTGAAAATGTTTTAGTAACTTAAAAACAATTGGTTCTGCAGTATGGAGATTCCCATCATACAACAAGCAACTGACTGTAAATATTACTTTAAATATGGGTTACTCAAAAGATGGAAGAAAGAAGAAGTCATTTGGCAAGCACATTTTTTTTCCTTATCATGAGAAAATTAAATCTCCATTTTCTGAGGCGCAATTCATTTTTGGTTGAAGAGGGGTATTGATTCAGTTCCTCAAATGAAGCATTCCTTCTGTGATGTTACAGCGGGGGTCCCTGCGGATGCCCACTCATCTGCTCCCGCGCTTGATACTGGCGAATCTGAGCAGATGGGACGGTCACAAACAATAGGTTCATGGAAGAGCGCCGTGGGCTTGACTTGGCTTATCCTGCTTAGCCCACCAGATGTAAGATGCCGCAATGGGATGGGAGCCGCCACATGTTTTAGTCAGAGGTGATTTAAAAATGAAAATGAATGACCGCAGGCCAAGAACTTATCTGTTTCCTGCCACATTTACTGTCATGCTTCCTTTTCATATTCGGTATACCTGCTCACTTGATGAGGATTTTAACACGACTGTAAATGTATGTCTATCTATCGCATGCTGTTCTCTTAAGTGTTGTGCTTTTGTAATCTAATCTTTGTTTATAGACAGTCAAAGGTGAGGTTTTACCTTGTGTCTTTGACCATTTCCAAATGTTTTGCAGTGTTGTTGGAAAACTCTGCATGGTCATATGTTTTCTGTTAAAACATGCAAAGTAAAAAAAGGTTTTAGCAACTTGTGCAACACTTAGAATGAGCACATTGCAGTAATATTTTATCTTACGCATCTATATCATATTTAGCCCTCAGTGTACACATGATTTTATGGTATGGTATAGCCAGTGCTGGGTAGTAACTGATTACATATAATCTGGATTATGTAATCAGATTACAAAAATTGTGTACTCATTGGATTATATTATATTTTAAAATGCTCAATCAGATTACAGTTACTTTTTATGGATTACATGATTACATATTCATATAATGGCAGTAAATTATTCATAATTTATTGATTCTCCCTAATTCTTCTTTTTCTCTTTTAATCTTTCCTTTCCAAAAATACTGCTGGGTGTCAACATTTAGCTTTGACAATATTCAGAATATAGAATGGCCATGTAAATAATTTTGTGATCCATGCTTCTGAATTTGAGGGGGGAAAGTAACGGTAGGTTTTAAACAAGTTAGGATAAAAAGTAATCTAAAAAAAAAATAGTGCAAATACATTACCTAAAATGAGTAACTTAGATTATGTTACTAACTACAATTTTCATCATGCAATCTGTAATCAGTAAAGGACTACAATTTGTAAGTAATCTACCCAGCACTATAGCTATAGCTGATTTTTATTTATTGTAATATTTCTGGACAAGGTTGAACCAATTTGCTATACAACATGTTTAATCTCAGATGTTATGCAACAAAGATGTAAACATAAACCCGTTTTATGCATTTATTTACTGATTATTACTTCCTGCAGAGAGAACTGAGATTCATGAGGTTACAGTAAGTCACATGTCGATGTAAGGGACATTTGAAGAATGTTTGTGATGTCATTGGCAATGCTAAAAAATCATAGGTAATTACTTTTATGGGCCTGCTATCATGCTGTGTGTCACGTACCACAAAGTTTCTGAGTTGCGTTTATGGTGCGGGATGTCCTTGAAGCTGAGAATTACTCTTGCTGATATAGACAAGACATAGTGACACAGCAATCCTATTAGTCAGACCTGAAAACCTTTGGAATTTACAGTGTTCAGCTGGAGGCCCATCAAACTACTTTTCGTAATGCCAATAAGTTTTTGCAAATTAAACAAATGTGCTTTCAAAACATGCAATATAATGTTTTAAAATAATTTATATTGCAAAATATGTGCAATGATAGTGAAAAAAGGGGGAAAACAGTAACACTTTTTATTCAGAAATTGTTCAACCTAAAGCTTTGAAATGTTGCCTCAAATATCTTTGACATATCAGTCATAAGCCAATGTTAAATTCATAGTCATATTATGAAACAGGGGCAGCCACGTGGAAAATACCTATTTTGATCATACATATTTATATGACACACATACATACATACAACTTATGAAAAATATGATTAATTTATTAAAATACTACACTCTAAAAAATGCTGGGTTAAAAAGGGACAAACCCAGTTATTGGGTTGTTTTGACTCAAAACAACCCAACCGCTGGGTCAAAACAACCCAATAGCTGGGTTTGTCCCTTTTTAACCCAGCGCTGGGTTATATTTAACCCAGCATTTTTTTTGCGTGTAGCACTGTTGTATTGTAGTACAGCAGCTACAATACAACTGTTGTTTAAAATAAAAAGTTTGGCAAATATATTCAAGGTTACACAAGGTTATGTGCCAATTTCTGCCCAACATATACTGGCCTAAATATTACATCACATATTTTATTGTAATATTGTTACCAAATCAAGTCCAAAAACAACAATAAAACATATCTAACTATTAAGGAAGAGATAAGTACTTTTATACTAAATTAAGACATTTTAATTCACTTCAAAGTTTTATTCACCTAAGTTAACTATGCATTATGATGGATGTAGATAATTGAATTATATTTGCATCAGGATTGTTATCGTTAACTAAAATGTAAACTAAAATCATGAAAAATTAAAATTAAATAAGCATTATTTTGTTTTAAATGTAAACTACTTTTATTTAAGCTATTGCCAAAGGCAACATTTCTCATTTAACATTTAATAAACATTTAAGTTGAGTTACTGAAATAACTCAAACTAAAAAAAACCTAATGGAAATGACACACAACAAAATTATTAAAACTACTATAACAGAAAAAATACAAATAAACTATAGATATAGCCTAAATAGATAATAGACACAAATATAAAAATAAAATAGAATAGAAAATATTAACAAAACCTTAGTATAACATAAAGTTACGGATAAGGTTACAAAGAGTGCATTGTGAATTAACAAACTACAGGTGTTGCACTGATTTATCATTATATTTATACCGAATATACCCTATTTTTTTCACATGCCTGCATCTAATTTATCTAAATTCATCTTGAGAAACATCCCAAATTTATGCCTTAAGCCTTCATTCTGACCTTGCAGCTGTAACAGTTTCCTGAGTGTGTGTTTATTTGAGTGTTCTTCAAAAGATAATGGGCTTATTCGATAGCCTCGGACAAACTGTGCTTTGCACTGGTGAGAGCAGAACTGGAAAATATGAGCAAACGTAGTGTAATTCAGAGCAGACTTGCTGTTGTTTTCTTTATCTTGTGCAACCTACCAGCAATCACCGCAGCTGCTTTGTAGAGGAGCAGGTACTTAAGCTGGAAGTGCACCTGTCATGTCATTTGTCTAAGAGTTCCAAGGCCCCTCAACAGGTAGCAGAATGGCAGCTACAGCTGCCAGTCACAACCTCCATCAAAACTCGTGCAAGAAGCTCGCCAAACACAGCTGTCAAATGATTCCAATAGTTTCCTCCGGGACTGTGACTTTCACTATACGTAGAAGAACAACGATAGAACAATCTGACATTCACCCACGTGACTCTGACCTCTGGTTACAGTTTCCCAAATGACTTTCTGTGGCAACGATTCCTGCTCACCTCCGACTGTAACGCCCTTTGTGAAAGTTCCAAAAGCAAGAATAATCTGGCTTTGAGCAATTACTAAATACTCTCCTAATCTGCACGATCTCTCCAAACCGTTTCCAAACACCTCTATTTCATGCTATTTACCTCTTGATTGTTTCCAAGTGGTTGCTCAGAGGTTGTGCACTGAGTTGGTATGCGCTCATGGCCATGTGTTGGCTCATGGTGGGGGGCCCAGTAATCAAAGTCAGGCCTCAGGAAGGGCAAGGATAGATCTGAGTTTGCAGCTGCTGATGCCATCTGATTTGAGCACTGGCCCAGTCCATGCGTAGTCTGTTGACTGGAAAACATTATTGGAAAAATATAGAAATCCTCCACATTTACTATATATATATATATATATATATATACATATATTCATTTGGCAAACACTTTTATCCAAAGCAACTTACAAATGAGGCAATAGTAGCAAAACAAAAATATATGAGCAACAAAAGACAACAATATATAAGTGATATGACAAGTCCCAGTTCGTCTAACGCAGTACACGTAGCAAGTTTTTTTTTATAATAAATAAAAAGTAGATTGAAAAGAGATAGAATAAATAGAGGTAGTGTTACAGGGTCAGGTTATTATAATTTTTTCATAATAATTAAAAGGAAAACAAGTAGATGGAATAGAAAAAGAATAGAAAATGGTAGTGTTAGAGTGTTAGAGGGGGAAGGTTTATGTACTGTGTGTGTGTGTATATAGTCAAGTCAAGTCAAGTCACCTTTATTTATATAGCGCTTTTAACAATACAGATTGTGTCAAAGCAACTGAACAGCATTAATTAGGAAAATAGTGTGTCAATAATGCAAAATGACAATAGTAAACACTCAATTTTCAGTTAAAGGCAGTTCATCATTGAATTCAGTGATGTCATCATCCAGCTCAGTTCAGTTTAAATAGTATCTTTGCAATCATTTGCAATCAAATCAACGATATCGCTGGAAATGAAGTGTCCCCAACTAAGAAAGCCAGAGGCAACAGCGGCAAGGAACCAAAACTCCATCGGTGACAGAATGGAGAAAAAAACCTTGGGAGAAACCAGGCTCAGTCAGGGGGCCAGTTCTCCTCTGACCAGTCAAAACCAGCAGTTCAATTTCAGGCTAGCAAAGTCACATTGTGCAGAGGAATCATCTGGTTCCTGTGGTCTTGTCCCGGTGGTCGTCTGAGACAAGGTCATTACAGGGGATCTGTATCTGGGGCTCATCTAGTTGTCCTGGTCTCCACTGTCTTTCAGGGCTGTAGAGGTCCTTTCTAGGTGCTGATCCACCATCTGGTCTGAATACGTACTGGATCCGGGTGACTGCAGTGACCATCTGATCTGGATACAGACTGGATCTGGTGGCAACGGTGACCTCGGAATAAGAGAGAAACAGACTAATATTAGCGTAGATGCCATTCTTCTAACGATGTAGCAAGTACATCGGGTGTTATGAAAAAAGTTCCCGGTTCCGGTTGACCTAATTAATGCAGCCTAAAAATCCTTTAACGGATTTGAATATTAGAAATGTGTTAGTGTGTTATGTGTAAGCCAGGTTAAAGAGATGGGTCTTTAATCTAGATTTAAACTGACAGAGTGTGTCTGCCTCCCGAACAATGTTAGGTAGGTTATTCCAGAGTTTGGGCGCTAAATAGGAAAAGGATCTGCCGCCCGCAGTTGATTTTGATATTCTAGGTATTATCAAATGGCCAGAGTTTTGAGAACGCAGCGGACGTGGAGGACTATATATATGTGTGTGTGTGTGTGTGTGTGTGTCTGTGTGTGTGTGTGTAAATAAACCAAAATAGAAAATTAAAGAAGTACATTGTTGGAAATTTCTGTTGAAAAATATTTGATATTACAGTTTTTTCATACCTGTGTTTTAGATTCGAACGGACACAGTCGATAACCTGGAATGGACCGATTTTTTGTGGACAATCACCTTGGATTCTCTGAAAAAGAGGAGGATGCAGTTTTTACTGGAACTTGATACAGTCAATGGTATTGAAATGGAATCTTCTGTCAGTGGAGGGAGAGTTGGGGGAAGCCAGAAAACGCAAGACGTGTGTGTGTAAATAAACCAAAATAGAAAATTAAAGAAGTACATTGTTGGAAATTTCTGTTGAAAAATATTTGATATTACAGTTTTTTCATACCTGTGTTTTAGATTCGAACGGACACAGTCGATAACCTGGAATGGACCGATTTTTTGTGGACAATCACCTTGGATTCTCTGAAAAAGAGGAGGATGCAGTTTTTACTGGAACTTGATACAGTCAATGGTATTGAAATGGAATCTTCTGTCAGTGGAGGGAGAGTTGGGGGAAGCCAGAAAACGCAAGACAGAAACATACGATTTCCTCAGGTAATACATTTTCATTCATATAACTAACTGACATATGGGAACAAAACTTACTGAGTGCAGATATATAGTTATGAATGGCTATATCTTTACAGAGTACTTTTAGAGTCTTGCTAACTAATTTATATATATATATATATATATATATATATATATACTGTACATACATACATACATATATAGGCTTTTGGTTTTTTCAGCAAGGACATGTTAGATTTATCAAAAGTGACAGTAATGACACTTATAAAGTTACAAAACTTTATCAATCAAATAATGACATTTATAAAGCTACAAAACGTTATAAATCAAATTATCCTGAAAAGAATGTATCACGGTTTCCACAAAAATATTAAGCAGCACAACTGTTTTAAACATTGTATGATAAGAAATGTTTCTTGACCAGCAAATCAGCATATCAGAATGATTTCTGAAGAATCGCATGACATCAAAAATAAATTACATTTTAAAATCTATTCAAATAAATAAAAAAAAAACGGTTATTTTAAATTGTTATAATATTTTTCAATATTACTGTTTTAATTGTAAATGCAGACTTAGTGATCATAAAAAAATAATTTCAAAATCCTACCAAATTCAAACTATATTGAATATTGTACACAACCCAAAAAGCAAATTAAGGGTTCATTTGGCATGGTCATCAAAATTTCTTAGCAAATTTTTGGTGACCTTGGCTTGGCAAACCATGACAAATGTTCCTTTAATGTTCTTTTGTGAACGTTAAGGTGTGTCAAATTCCGAGATGAATGCCTAACTACACCCAGTCTTGATTTCCCATGAGCAGTTTGTAATATGGCATTAAAGTCATGTTTCCACACAAACCAGTCTTTCATTTTCAGATGAGCTAATCAAATAAAGTCATAAAAAGGAGGAACAGGACTTCACTTTCCAAAGGCCTTTGATCTTTTTGCAATGAATCCATGAGATTACATGCCAGATTATATCCAGGTGTTGACTTCAGAGGTTCAGCGCATACAAAGTAATATTCATCTTTAAGGCCTGCTAATTTTTTCAAAGGCAGGTCCTTTAACACTATACGGCCTGTACTAAGTCATAAGACATGAATTCCTTCACTGAACTAACTCATAAATCCAGAATTATCTTCTGCATATCATTTGCAGAGGTTGTGACTCTCTCACGTGCATTGTTCACCGGTCTGTGTCCACTCTGATGACACATTTCTTGCTCTTAGCCTTCAATAGGCTAAAAATGGGACGGAGGTTATTTGTATTTCCAGTAATATCTGTACGGTTTATAAGACTTTAAAACCATTCTTGAGCAGGATTATAAAGAGACGTACTTCCTGCTGCATACTTTTTAATGACTGAAAGAAAAGAACAGTGTTTAAATCTCCTGCATTCTTTCTTTTACCACGTTGCTTTCATCTTTTGTCAGATGGAGAGATACAATCCGAAATGTACCTTGATTCTAATCTCTTCTCTTACTGAGAGATGTGGAGGCTTTTTCAGACTCAGGTTTCTCATGTTTTACTGTGCTGAGTTCAGGCTGAGGATTTTGTTTTATTTAAGTTATTTTTCAGTATGTTTAATTGAAATGTAAACAAGAACTTTATGCGCAAATAATATTTGCGCATTGCACACAAAAGGAATTTGCCATACAAGGAAGGGATTAATTTACAGCTGGCAAACTTCTCAAAAACTTGGTTAGATTACAGCACCTTGATAGCTGGAAGGAATTAAAAACAGATAGCATGTCCACGCTGTCACGGCAGAGCCATGAAATGTGTGTCAGTGACACTGCAGATGGAAAACTGAGATAATTTCCTCAAGGTTATAGTCCACAGTGACTGTACTGACCAACATACACACTACTGCACACTGAGTCTAAATCAAGCAGACTGACACATCTGCAGAATTCTTACAAAATGAATAGAGGTGCACTCAGTATGTTTTGTTTGCATTTAGTGTGTGACCTATCAGTTTAGATGAAGTTTGTTTACTAACTGCTGCCTCTTCGCATTGCTGTTTAATAATTTTTTTGTTTTGTTCTTTTTCATCTGTTTTTGCCTTCTACTATGCACATATTCTTGCATTCACGCTTAAGAATCGTTTGCATGTTGTTGGTGGTTCTGGAGGCGTTTTGCAGTGTGGCAGCTGTGACTGTTGTGAATTTGCACTCGGTGCTTGATGTCCTGCTGTTTATCCTTGGTCTGTACTGTATATATGGAAGTCGGAGGTCATTGCTTATGTTTCATCACTATAGCAGGGAATGATTGCTTGTTTGGATATTTTTTATAATTAGTGGATTTCACACATGCTGATCACTCAAGACTACGATGTTGACTCAGGCTTCGTAGTAATATTGTGTCTGCAGTACATAGACTTTAAGAAAAATCTGTAAAAATAGGGCCCAATAAACTTATAGATGCCATATTGAATTTTATGTGGATGAAAAAGGGGGTGCATTGTATACTTGCATTGTAAGACTCGCAGTCTTCACAGTGCCATGCCCTGTATAAAGGTCCTAGATCACATGTAATTTTTTAAAACTCACAAGTTAAAAAAAAAACATTTTTGTCCACTTAACGTCTTTTGTAAAGATGTTTAATCAGTTAAACGATTTGTATGTTGTTAAATAACGGTCCAATTCAATGTACTTCTATGCCTCGCAGCCTCATTTTCATTTGCTATCAAAAATTTAATTCTTAAAAGGTCTATTTGCTGTGTTAATATGAAGGTAATTTTCCATATTGATTTTTCACAGGAGTTTTACCCGTATTTCGTATTTCAAATTACGCATTATGTGTTTTGCTTTAGGATTAAAGGAAATGTCTGTAAACTTGTCCTGGCCTTTTTAAAATACCACTGTGCCCCAAAAAATATTATTGATAAATGCTTATATAAAAATTACCATACACCGACGTGCATGTGATTCATTTTTTTTCTGATAATATTTCAGCAGTCAGTGTTTTCTCCGAGCTGTTTAGAGTCAGAACAAGTGATGCCAGATTTGTGAATGAATCACTGTTTTGATCTAATGCAGGGGTAGGCAAGTTCGGTCCTAAAGAGCCGCAGTCCTGCAGAGTTCAGCTACAACCCTAATCAGACACACCTGAACAAGCTAATCAATGTCTTCAGGATTACTAAGGCTATAGGAAGGTGAGTTTTGTTTTCAGGGGTGGAGCTGAACTCTGCAGGACTACGGCTCTCTAGGACCGAACTTGCCTACCCCTGACCTAATGGGTCAAACAGGTTCTACAAATTGTTTGTGATTCAGTTTGATTCATTAGGACAGTTTACTCATGCACTGAATCGCTTGCAGCGGTTTCTAACATCGCAAAAGTAATGGGATATTTTATAGGAGAAAAAACTAAACAAAAAGAGCACTAGATGAGGTAGATAGGAAACAAAACTTGAAAACGTCTTTTCAGCTCTTTTTTGCATCGACAGCTTGTGAACAGCAGGGAAAAAATTATTCATATCCATTTCTACCCAAAACACTATTAAAAAAAAGAGCATCAAAATATGGGCACACTTTTTTTTCACTGAGGAAAGGCTAGAAACACCCCTGGCAGAGCATTACCAGTGCATCTTCCAACAGTTTGTTTGTTTTCTTCCAGTGTAGATTATGTTTGTTTTTATATTATTGGGTATGCTTGTTTGGTTTAGACCATAAAGTGAAAAGTAAACAATATTATAAGCAGAACTAGTAGCAACTGGTGAACTGTATATGACACGCCAGGTCATGTGATGTCAACATGGCGGCGTCCGTGAGGGGGCGACCTGCTCAATGTAAAATAAAACATCATTTTTTCCAGAAGACTTCTAGCTTATCTCCTCATGCATATATCATTTTAATTATTCTCCTTGATGCGCTGTTCACCTCTAAACTAAACGTGTTTCTGAGCGCACCTTTACGGCGCAGTGAGTGCAAGTGAATTCGCGAAGGCGCTCTTCACACTCCAGGGTTTCCTCGCCTTCATCTTTTTTTCTTCTTCTCCAGGCGGCAGTGTGATTTCTGTCCATGCGCGGCGCTGCACATCTCTCTCTCTCTCTCACACACACACACACGCACGCACGCTCGCTCGCTCGCTCTCTCACTCGCACACGGGCACAGGAGTGTGAGAGACAGCCATGGAGAGGTGGAGAAGCGACTGTTTTCTTTGTTATTTTTAAACTCCGAGATCCGCATCGATGACACGATTCGCATCCCGCCGCATACAACGCTATTCCCGATGCGCTCGGAAACGGAAAGTAGGTTCTCACAGGTACAGTACGGCACACTTTTTTTTCCTCCTCCTGGCTTTGGGTGTAATGGGGGTTTTGCGGTAGCGGAGAGATGAAATGCATAGTCGCTTTTTCGCCGCTCGCGTCCCAATCCTCTGCGAGGTCGAGTGCGCGTTTGTAAAGCGTATTATCGGCGTGTTGGAGTGCGAAAATCAGTGTGTTGCAAAGTTGCACACTAGTCCCTGGGCTGCGGAAGGGCCTGGCTCTGTGTGTGTGTGTGTGTGTGTGTGTGTATGTGTATGGAGTTTGTTTCTTACTTTCCCCTCCCCCATCCGCTCCTGCTGCTGCTGCTGAGGCCGAGACATGAATGCGATGAATGTGGGGCTCACTTCAAAGCAGATCGTGAGGGCAGCAAAAGGGGTGTTGTAATGCCGTCAGCGAAGGAAAAACGCAGCGAACGCGATCCGTTTTTAGATGGCCGCGTTTTTCCCCGTGCGTAAGTGGGATGATCGGATATTTTGGCGTTTGTAGCGGTTAAAGATGGCTAGCGTGCGGCCTCTGTGTGTGTGTGTGTGTGTGTGTGTGTGTGTGTGTGTGTGTGTGTATGGAGTTTGTTTCTTACTTTCCCCTCCCCCATCCGCTCCTGCTGCTGAGGCCGAGACATGAATGCGATGAATGTGAGGCTCACTTCAAAGCAGAAATCGCGAGGGCAGCGAAAGGGGTGTTGTAATGTCGTCAGCGAAGGAAAAACGCAGCGAGCGCGAGCCGTTTTTAGATGGCCGCTTTTTTCCCGTGCGTAAGTGGGATGATCGGATATATTGGCGTTTGTAGTGGTTAAAGATGGCTGTGACAACGTGTTCTCACACTAGTTGAGTCGGATCAGCAGAACAAGCTCGGTACAAACGTTGGCTAGGGCACTCAAAGATGGTGAAAGTGTTTTTGACAGTCTATGCTCACTTGTTTGGGAAGGTCTCGCGCCGCACGTACTTCCTCTCCTCGCGCGTTGCGTTCTTTGATGCGGTTGATGGTCGCTCTATTTATGTTTCTAACTTATCGCGGCTTGTTTTGCTTTGTAGCTAGTTAGTAGCCTCCTCGGGTTAACCCCTGTGGCGTTTTGTTTTTAAATAACAGCGTTAGTGCGCGTAAAATGTTTATAAATTCGCGTCTTGTGCTGGATTAGCCTGCTAGCTCATCGCCATTGAAGTTCGCGCTGTTCAAGTTATTGACTGGGAAAGCTCAAGGTTTCTTTCCTCCTTAGGTCGCTTATCAAGAACATCAGACGAAATCTAGTTGGCAGGCACTCACAGGTTTTAAGGTCGGAACTTGAAAGTGTTGGATTTATGGTTAGTGTCGTAAAGCGTGTCACAGGTAAGTTCAAGAGTGTTTGTGCCATGATGGCTGCCCTTTTTTGCTATCTTTGCTTTAAGATAGATGCCTGAGGCCACTGGAAGTTTGATGGGGTTGAAGAGCACTGCAGTGTTTAATTAAACCTGTATTGCACGGGTTTTAAATGGCCCAAAAGGTTTACTGAGCCATTATTGCGATGTAACTGAAAATGTTCAGTTCTTGTGTGGTAACACTTATTTTACAGTGTCCTTGTCACATGTTACATTTACTAACCGTAAGTTGCAAGCATCTAACTCTATAGTAAATATAGTAAATACATGTTGTTTAATATTATTATACAATTATAATAACAATTAACTATGCATAATTACATGCAAGTAACCCTAAACCAAGCCCTAATCCTGATCATATAGTAAGTAGTACATGCAGTTAATTAATATTACTCAGTACTTAAATGTAGGGCTGAACTATTTTGGAAAATGTAATTGCAATTTTTTTTACCAATATTGCGATTGCAATTTAATATGCAATTATTTTTTAAAGCTGTTTATGTTCTGTATTATTCAACAAAGACAAGCTATAAATCATTGTATAGTATGACCATTGACCAACACACTATTAGATAGATTAAACATAAATGTTCTTTTCTGTAGGCCAGGCCTATATGTTATGATGAAATTAGGTGATGCATGAATTGATATGAATTACATTTTTATTTAACAACTACAATCACAGTACATTGACTGATTTGTTGAACTTCCAACCTTGTAAGCATGTAATAATTATGACAACATAAAGCACTGACAAATAAGCCTGATGTAAACATTAATATGACAGTCAGTAACAAATCACACAAACTAAAGTAGACTGCAGAAATATAAAAACAAGTCTGTTGCTTTACCACACTACTTTAGGTCATTCAAATTCAATGTAATAAACATATGTAAACACGTGGACTGCACTAAACACTGTTAACTTTAGACCATGCAGTGGTTCTCAAACTTTTTTGGTCGCGCCCCCCCTTTAAACCTATAAAAAAATCTGCTCCCCCCCCCTTCCCGAATCCCCATCCCACCTCACACTACCAAATAATTTCACTAAACATTATGAAAAATTAATGCTTTTTTAATTTAAAAAACCTACAGGGAAAAAAACACCTGCATCACTTGAAACATTGAAAAATAGCATAGAGAGAATAACTTATTATTATTCTCTCTCTGTTATTTATTTATTTTTTGTGGGTTTCATGCTGTCCGCTAAGGCATAGGACACACACAGGCTTTCCTCCTCACCAACGACATTAAACACCGTGTCTACACCGGACGCGAGCGGCAAAATACAGTAGAACCGTTATAATCAGTGACGCTGTGTACACTGGATGCGATGCGACAAAACCCGACATTAAACTGATGCCTTGTTCTATTAATGACTTACTGACACGTTAAAAGTTAAAATGATTTGCAATGGTCTCTATGTCGCGTCCGCGTCAACTGAGCGCGACTAAGCATTTATCAATAATATTTATGGGGCATAGTGGTATTTTAAAAAGGCCAGGACAAGTTTACAGACATTTCCTTTAATCCTAAAGCAAAGCGTTGCGGTTCGACGCGTCAACTGAAGCCGAGAGCAAGATATGCCTCGTCATATTTTCTGCATTTAGCATTTGAATGACCAGAACCTGCCATGGGTCTGTGCGACTTCATCTATGGCTTTTCTCTTCCCTTTCACAAACCGATCCATCTCCCATTCTAAGTTATGTCCTTTGGCTGTTTACTGTTTTATTTCTTTTCTTTTTCTGCTGATGGCCCGCGCTCGACTTGAAGCAACGCAGCTTAGACCGATGGGTGTGTGTCATCAAAGTACTGCGAGAGCTATAAGAGAGCACCGATCGATCTTCAAGTCGAACACACCTCTTTACTCTCGTGTGTCACGTGACTGAGTGTAATCGCAGCCTCTGCAATTGAAAAATTGCGTTTTTTCATATCGCGATATTATCGCAAATGCAATTAATCGTTCAGCCCTACTTAAATATATAATTAGCCTACACTGTAACAAGGACACCTTAAAATAAAGTGTAACCAAATAAACTAACCTCCTTTACTTGTCTAATCTTTTAATGCTATCCACCTTTTTCTTGTCATAAAAATGGGCGCAGCCATTTGTAAATTCTATGGGTCTGGCTTCCGGTCTCATCTGCATCCACACCCTCCAGCTATTTTTAGCTGTACAAAACTGTTCGTTTTTCTGCTTGATATTGAAAATTGGTGTGTCTTATCATATTATTTTAGTATTATCTTATTTATGAACACACTGGTTTGTAGTGCAATGTGTTCTACCGTTTACTGCACGTTGTTATTCTCCTCGTTATTTAACTATAGCAGGTAATGAACCGGAAGTCTCACCCATAGGCTTACTTCCTCGTTGAAGAAAAAGGTGGATATGCAGTGCACGGAATTTATGTTGGGAATACGCTTGTTTTGCTTCTTGTGACAAATGGTGATACAAAAATGATTGTTTTGCTTGATACATCTGCTACAGTATGTCATAGTAAAATCCAGTATACTGAGAAAACACTATGATATAAGATCAATTTGAGTTATTGGTCACACTCTGTTGTCCTCTTTGTAATGCTATTCTCTTATTATGGATATGTGTGTATGAAATGTTACACCCACATTCAGGTAGAAGTCTTTGCATCAGTTATTTGGTTCTTGAACATATTAGCACTATTTTACACATTGTTTTTACGCTGATCGTGTCGAGCGTTTTGAATGGTTTTTCCCATGCCGCTCTCTTTCTCTTCTCTTATAGGAGGAATTATTTCGCAGTGGCATTATTAGAAGTCTGGATATAAACTTTCTGCCTTGTGGGCTGTACTGGAACAGGGTGCAGGGACACTGTGAGCATGAGCGTAAACGAGACGGCCTGTTATCTTCCAGACGTGGGCGGCAGCTTCACTGAGGATGCCCCCAGACCCCCGGTCCCCGGGGAGGAGGGCGATCTGGTGTCCAGCGATGGACGGCAATACGGCCACAGCTTTTACTCATCTAAGAGCGAGAGCCTCAAGAACGAGACCTCCATAGCTACTCCCAGAAGACCTGACCTGGACCTGGGCTACGAGCCCGAGGGTAGCGCTTCCCCGACGCCACCCTACCTGAAGTGGGCGGAGTCCTTGCACTCGCTTTTAGACGACCAAGATGGCATCCACTTGTTCAGGACTTTCCTCAGACAGGAGGAGTGCGCCGACTTGCTGGACTTCTGGTTCGCCTGCAGCGGCTTCCGCAAGCAGGAGGCCAACGAAGGCAACGAGAAGATGCTGAAGCTCGCCAAAGCCATTTACAAAAAGTACATCTTGGATAACAACGGAATTGTGTCCCGGCAGATCAAACCGGCCACCAAGAGCTTCATCAAGGACTGCGTGATGAAACTTCACATCGATCCCGCCATGTTCGACCAGGCGCAAACCGAAATTCAGACTATGATGGAAGAAAACACCTACCCTTTGTTTTTAAAGTCCGACATATACTTGGAATACACCAGAACGGGCGGAGAGAGTCCCAAACTGTTCAGCGACCAGAGCTTGGTGTCGGGCAACGGCAAAGCCCTGCCGGGCTACCTGCCAACTCTGAACGAAGACGAGGAATGGCGGTGCGACCAGGAACAGGAGCAGAACCACGAAAGCGACCCCACTCCCAGCAACAGGCTGACCCAGAAGCTGCTCATGGAAACCGTGCCTCAGCGGGTGGCCAGCACTAAGAGATATCAGGACAACCGTGAGTACAGGTAAATCCCTGCAGCTTTGAAAAGCTTCTCTCCCTTCTTCCATCCCCCTTCCCCCCTCGCGGTGCAGAAGAAAAAGATGAAAAGGGAATCTGAGTTAAGCACAGCCTTCCACAGGAGATGAGAGGAATGCAGTATAGGCAGAAACCTCTAAGTAGCTGCGACTGAGGTAGCAAGACAGATAGTGGGTCGCAGCGTTGTCTTTGCCTACTGCGAGTTGGTGCAAGTGGGTACTCTTTGTGTTCTCCATGCAGGTGTCTCTTGAATGGTAGGCTTTGCAGCAGAATAAAGGTTTCTTCAGGAGAACCACAACATGGATTCTCTTTAGAATGTGCACAAAGGAAGAAACTGCATTGAATATTTTGTGAGAAGGAAAGAATGCGCACGCTCCAAAAAAGTTTGGCGGTATAGATTGAACGGATGCGCTCAGGGACGTTTTACGTATCTGATCTAATGCACTTTGAAGCCCACAGCTGTGTATAGATTTGGTTTGTATATGAATGTGTTCAGATCTCTATCTCTCATACCACCCATGGTTTGCGCGCCGAGCGAGCGTATTGGAATGTATGCTTCAGGTATTGTACTTTGTAATGAATTTTTTGTGCTCAGACATTCCCGAGGCATTCCTCGCTACTGGTTGTGATGGCCTGTTGTGCCCTTTTAGCGTCTTTCTCGTTTGTATCGTACATCGTACCGACATCGTTTAATCTGGAGAGACGTGGTATTTAAGCCGTGCTGTGAAATTTAAAGCAAATCACTTGATGCATCATAGCCTCTAGTCCCTCCATATGAGCAAAATGGGATTTAGAGATGTGACTGCTAAATGCTTTAATCCTTGTCCTGCTGGAATAGAAAGCTGTGCATGTGGGCCTTTGAACAGCCTCTGCTGAAGATTACTACGCTTTCTATCCTAGATTTAAAAGCAAATATCGACAGGTGCTTTCACAATGACATATCAAAGCAATAAAGCCACTCCAGGTATGAGGCGTTCATACGCTTTTACCGTGGTAAGGTCACTTTTTACTTTTACATGCACTGTTATATTCAAGCTACAGCAGCTTTTTGTGCAGTGAAGCTGCAAGCTTTATTTGTCTCACATATACATTACGCAGTGTATAATCGAATATGTGAAGGGTTAAATGCATGTTGCCTCATCTGTCAAATTTTCTGTCTTTTTTAGTCTAATTTAATAGTCTACTTATAAATCATTTAATCACCCTCATATCATTCCAAATATGACTTTCTTCTGTGGAACTCAAAAGAAGATATTTTGAGATGTTTCAGTGTTCTTGTCCATACAATGTAAGCCAATGTTAACCAAATCATTTGGTTAAACAAAATCTTCTTTTGTGATCTGTAGAAGAAAGTAAGTGACACAGGTTTTGAATGACGTTATGGTGAGTAAATGATGACAGAATCTTCATTTTTTCGCTGAACCATGCCTTAGAAAAACTGGATTGGTGTGATTTTTAGGTGTGTGAACTTTTAATGTGTGTGTAAATGACCCTCGTCATTCACAACAATATTCGAAGGTCCTGTGATTTATTTATTTTTTTCCCCAGTTAATTTACTAAGAATTAATTAGAAATAAATATTTTTTTACTCTCAATTCTACCTGCTAAAAATTTTTTAGAACTTGGCATAACTATAAAAATGCACATTCATTTCCTAAAAAAATACATTACATTACTTTTCGATGTCTAAAAATCACCCTTTTTTTTAAGACCATGGGACCTTTGATTCCTCATTTGAAGAAATATCCTGAAGTGAATTAAATAAGACATCTTGATTGAGATGTTTTGGTTTGTTAATGGTTGTTTTTTCCTGTTTTAAATTGTAAGTCATCTGCAGCCCCTCTTAGATGTTTGTTGAGGCCACCAAAAACACTGGTGTAAATGCATTTACTTTGAACAGCCTATTACTTTTATAAAACTTTGGCTAAAAGAATATCAATAGTTTGTCAATAATCACAAATCAGAAGAAACAATTAGTCTGTTGACAGTTTACAGCTGTGATGCATATTAATTTCAAATGGCATTTTAACAGCAACTTTGAATGCAGGTCGTCCAATCAGAATCTGAACTATCATTTTCTTCACAGACAGGCATCTGAGATCGGCTCGGTTTGAGAAAGGGGAAAACATTTAACGAGATAAAAACAAAAGCACCGGGTGGATTTTTATCATTATAGGGTGGTTGTGTACACACACTGCCAACACACATTTCAGTTCAAACAACTTGTAAAAGTGCATGTAGCATCCTATGACCCCTTTAATGTGAATTTCTATATTAGTACATGTTTTTCCTCTCTCTGCACTAAAGCTTGAATTCTAAGCGGGCATGAAGGAGCAGGAGGAGGATTTACACAGCCTGATTTAGCCTCTGTAAAATGCTCAAGCATACATTGTGCTCCGCTGCTCTGATGTGCTCAACTGCGCTGTGTTCACTGCTGGCACTCCTCCCGCAGAGTGATTGAAAATTGCGGAAATCTACCCCTAGAAGTTGACCCAGTTTTCTCTCAACTGTCTGAGACAAACCTTGACATCTGTTGATGGTGCTGTAACCCTGTTCTGTCCAAAACCTCAGCGCTTTAGATGTTCAGGTGAGGTATAAAGATGAGAAACATCCCCAGGAGTGTTCTGAAAGGAAATGCGCCTCTCTTTGAGATTGTTTTGCAGCATCTTCTTCCTTTCCTCCTTTTGACTTGCATCTTCTCCCAACAGTTTATGTTTAGCATGCGGAGGGCTTTGCGTAGCATGTTAATTTTTGAATGTTGTTAAAGGGTACTTCTTTTAACAAGCTTTAACATGACAAAACGAAAGACTCGATGACAGATTGATATTGTTAAACCGCAGAAACACCCTCCACTCTCCACCCAGCTCAATGTATGTTCCATTGCCTCTGGACCTGATGTGTTTTTAATTAGCGGGAGCAATGCATTTGTGAGGCTGTGTTCAAATAAGTTTTTCATTAGGCCTACATGAAGTATTTGGCTGGAATTACAGAAAGACATCACATTTATTTTTTAAATAGCCTTTTAGGTAAATGTTATTTTTTAAATAGCCTTTTAGTTTTATGCATGTCAATTTTGCAGGAGTCATATGTCTTTGATTTGCCGGCAGAAAAAAGGAAGTGAGGGAATTCAGAAGTTTCTCAGTATGGAAATGTACTGACAGTTAGTTTGGTAAGAAAGCCACAGCGACTGTCTATAATGTGTATCGTTAAGTCTAGAAATAAATCCTAGGCTTTACCAAGAGCGGTGGTCAAAATATAAATCTAATGCTAGAAGAGGAATTTGTTCCAGCAGGAATAAGTATGAAAATAGTTTTTTGTTTTCTTTTCCCTCTGTGCTTATGTTTTGATCTCTTGAACTGAAGTAGGAATCAATGCACAATATATATGTGCCTTATTCATTATCGGCTGTTTTTTTGTCAATTTTTGGCATATTAACCTGAAATATATATTGGCCTGTATCTGGTATTTAATTGTACATGTTCATTTTCCCTATTTTTACATTTAGATGATGTTTGCGGTGACTAAAAGTTAAACTCTAATACTCATAAGGAAATTATTATTAATACTCAGATCTCAGATTTTTATACTGCATGTTGTTAAATCCCCTGGAGCTTTTCAAACTAATATAGAATTGCAATGTCACCCATCTTTTGCTTACAGTCTTACTTATCCATTCAATAGTTTGGGGTCCGTAAGATATTTTTTAGAGAAGTAACTTATGCTCACCAAAGCTTGCATGTTTTTAAATCACAAAATACAGTAAAAAGAATAATATTTTCAAATTATTAAAATTTAAAACAACTGTTTTCTGTGTTAATATATTGTAACATGTAATTTATTCCTGTGATGGCCAAGCTGAATATCTGCATCATTATGCCTACTCCAGTCTTCAGTGTCATATGATCCTTCAAAAATCATTTTAATATGCTCATTTAGTGCTCATGAAACATTTCTTATTATGTTAAAAACAGCTTAACATTTTAGCAGAAACTGATTTTCGGGATTCTGTGATGAATAGAAAGATCAAAAGAACAGCATTTATTTGAAATATAAGTCTTTTATAACATTATTTTGTCTTGACTGTCACTTTTGATCAATTTAACGCATCCTTCCTGAATAAAAGTATTAATTTCTTTGGAAAAAATCTTGTCAACCCACATTTTTTGAACTATAAGAAAATGATTACTGGCTTATTAGTGTTGTTCAGAATTGTAGTATCGGTGCAATCCTAATAGTACATCTAATTGTCTAAATGTTCTCTTATTAGGATTAATATGACCGTCATAGCTAAAGTTCTTGTTAATTTGTTGTGTTGAGGCTGATTTTACTCTGTCTAGATCTAGTATCAAGATAAAATGGTAAAGTGGAATGTCAAGACCTCTCCACACTGTGTTGATGTTTTTATGTGAGCATGAAGTATGGATTTCTTTGTATGTTGAGAGGGAAATTGCAACTAATATATGTTGAGTATGACAATATGATACAATAAGGCATGATATGACAGGCGTTCAGTAGCCGGTCAGTGATTTCTCTTTGATTTGTGTGACGCGTGGCTCTATTATTATTATTATTATTATTAAAGTGTAATCTGAATCTCTTTTACCTGTGCTCTGGAGCGCAGAGCTGCCTTTGAGGGTTTAATCTGTAGGAGTCTGGAGTCAGCTGTGATCACATGTAAAATGGGATGACAAAGAGCTCATAATTATTCTGAATGTGGGGAGGTGCACAAATCTCAGGCACAGCAATGTAACCTGCATCTAGGTAATGGCTCCTTTCAAATGTGCATCATGCTTTTGTCCCAGTGGAGTTGCTTTGGATGCAAGGATTTTTAAGTGGTAATGGGCTGCAAGGGGAGCCAGTTAAATCCTAACGTGCCTGTGCTTTTTATTTCTTATTCTAGCGAGGGCTTGCTTTCGTTTTTTTTCACAGGAGATGTCACAGTAATTAATGTGTTCGCTCAGTTGGATGTTGGCATGTGTATGTTATTGGGGGGAAGAGCAGCAGATCGATTCGTTTTGAATCGCAGTAATGATTCAGAGATTCCAAATGCCCCCTGCCTGTTTTGGAGCCTTTGTTTTGTGAAGAATCAAATGGAATGGGGAATGCTGGGCATGTGGAGACAGCTGCTGAAGGCTCGGGATCGTCTCTGAAGGCTTTTGGGTATCTCTTATACGGTGAATATTGACATGGCTGCTTCTTGAATCATTAGAAGACCGTGGATGGGTTGAGAGCGAGGGATAATCACTGGAGACTGCAGAGAGCCTGGGTCTCTCTCTCTCGTGCTCTCTCTCTTTTCTCCCCCCTCCTCTCTCATATTCTCTATTTTTCTCCTTCTATCTGCCTCTGTCTGTTTCTTTCTGTCCCTCTGCTTAGGCTGGTCATAAAGAGATGTTTCTGTCTCGGTTTGTGAGAGGTTCAAGCAGTGCCTAGCTTGTTCCCAAGTGCCACACAATAAACAAGCCTCGTATAAACAGTGAGAAAATACCATATTTTGAAATCATACTTAAAAACACTTCCTGCTCCTTTTGTAGTCACTCAAAAATTACACGCGTGCAGTAATGAATAACTGTAGAAGCATTTCAATTTGTGTCATACCTGTTCTTCCAGGAAGAAATCCGTATCGCAAGGTTGACTGCTTTTTTACGTTGCTCTTGTTTTCATCTCTGCACTGTAAAAAATGACTGTGAATTTAACGGTAAAAGACTAAAAATGCTACAGTAAAAACCTGTTAAATGGTTAACGGTAAATTCCCCTACTATATACGGTGAAAAACTGTATTGGACATTACATGTATTGGACATTAATTTTTTGCTACCGTATTTTTTACGGTAAAATTCCGGCAACCACAGCTGCCGGTTTTTTACCGGAAATTTTACGGAAATTTTTTTTACAGTGTGTGTCATGCTCATATTAGCCATCCTGGATTCTGTTACATGCCTCAGTTGGCATGATGTATGTTAGCTGGGTAAAGCCCAATTTATACTTCTGTGTCGAACCTACGCCGTAGCCTACGCATAGACGCACACCCTACGCCGTAGCCTGACGTGCACCTCTACAAAAATCTAACAGCACGTCAATTCTACGCGGACCGCAAGCGCTGTGATTGGTCTGCTAGAACCCCTCCCTTCGTATATACTTGAGTTTTGTGTGTTTATGTGCACTTTAATATATTTTAATGTTACACCTCCTTATATAAAATAAATCAAAGCAAAGAACAAGTG
>NW_015661992.1:80943-83524 GCF_001515625.1 Sinocyclocheilus rhinocerous | reverse complement strand
CGCTGTGATTGGTCTGCTAGAACCCCTCCCTCCGTATGTACTTGAGTTTTGTGTGTGTTTATGTGCACTTTAATATATTTTAATGTTACACCTTCTTATATAAAATAAAACAAAGCAAAGAACAAGTGTCTTATCATTTATTATACTACATAGCATTATACATCAGTAGTTGTCCGCAACAAACAATGTTGATCTGCCGTGGTACAAGTCCTTGTGGAGATTGAAAGAATGCCATCTTCTCCTGTTCTGTTGTTATCTCCTTTTTGTAGTTTTAAATAATGATTTAATGATTTAATATTTATTTGCCGCCGTCACTGCTATAATGCTGCGCGGACGAGCCGCTTCTTCTTCGGCTTTTGCCGTGGTACTGTGGGTTACACCAGCAACATGCCTGTGGACACTGCAGACTAGCGGTTTGCATGTGTGCTGCACGTCGACGCGGACAACTGTTAAAGTAAATATTAATAAATGGTCAGTAATAAAACAGTAAAGTATTTTAATTAAAATGATATTAGCTGATATAAGAAATCTGTTTAGTTTTTTACCAATTTCAAGTGCACCTACTTTTAGGGGTGTAACGGTTCACTCGTTTTCTCGATGCATCCCTGACGATGCATGTGCATCGATCTTGAAACATGGATTTTTGAATTGTGAATCGTTGATTTCGGCCAATAATCGATTTAAAACACTAAGAATCGAATGAATCGCGATTTATGTAGCAATTCAATGATTTCAAATATATACACATTAAATTACTACAAGCACGAATCAATGGAGACCTTGAGCAGCGTATAGTTTATGCCCTCACATCATCTTCTTGCGCTCCACTATTTATCGTTTGTCACAGGATTGCGCTCGTGCTCCATTCGTAGCTCTCACTGACACATTTTTTTTTTTAACCAGCCAATGTGTGATTTCTCTTTAGTACTCATTGCCACTACGGCTACAGGTCCATTAGTTTTACTTTTCTGTAGTTTTTCAGTGGGTCTCGGTCATACTAGTGCTGGGCGGTATACCGGTTCATACCGAATACCGGTGTTTATTTTTGTTATGATATGAATTTTTAAAATACCGCAATACCGGTATATGTCGCTTAAACAACGTTCGGAACGCGACACTGTTTGAAAGGGGTCCCTTTTCACTGTGGTGAGGGAACAGCTGTATGTGTTACCAAGCGTGAAAATTCCGAAACTGAAGCTGTAGAACTAATAGAATGTGATGACACCGAAGAACTCATCCACAATATCCACGTTGACCACCACAAATATCCACCGCCCCCTGCCATCAGCTCCCGCGTCTCTCACACACACGAGCGCAACGCTAGATTTAGCAACTTTCAGACCATTTTAGTGGCTTTTTTTTCACACCCGGTCATGCATGAAAAAAAAAATACTGTCATGTACCGTGAAACCGATATAATTTTGAAAAATACTGTGATATAAATTTTTGTCATACCGCCCAGCACTAGGTCATACCATTGATTGACATTGCCTGAGCAGTTATTGCATGGATGGAGTCAAAACAATGTAAGGGTGCTTTCACACCTGTAGATCGATTACTTTGTTCCGAAACGGGGATTAAAATTATTACAATGTTGCTTTTTATTTTTGGTGCGGTTCGCTTTCACATGGCAAAGTTTCTAAACGGACCAAATTTGTTAATACAAGTCACGCGTGAGTAAACTGTTCTCTCATTGGGTCAAAGTAACTAAGGTTAACTAATGAGATTATAATTCTTTTGCAATTTAATCTGTGTAAAATTTTCAATTTTATACTTTTTTGTGCATTGCTTTATAGTGTTTATATGTTCAGTTATTTTTATAAGAAAACATTTTATTAAACCTGTTATACTGTATTATGACAACACTTTTTTGCAACTAAATTTCAATATTGTGATAATACCGTATACCGTGATAAAAGCATTAGCAATTAATCGCAACATGAAAATTTGATACTTGCATATCCCTAGCCATAAGCAACTGTGTTTACAAGGATACTTGCAGAGATATGCATTTTGACATAATTTTGCGTGTATGTGTCATTAATGGATGCGGAAGTAATCGGAATTCAGAGTTCACGTGCATCTGCGTGGCTCTCACTGTCTACACTGGATGCGAGCGGCGCAACGTGACAAAATACTGGGTCATTCCGTGTCAACTCAACCAGAGGTCCCTGGCTCCAATTTTTGAATTTGCTAATATTTTATCTGAAGAAAGATAAACATGTATAGTGATGAAAGCCAAAATATTAAATGTCGTGGATGAATATCCACTGAGTAATCCTCTATTTTGTAGAGGGGGGTCAAAATTAGTGGTTCAACGGATCACAAATCTCACGGTTCGGATCACATTACGGTTTTTGACCCACGGATCGGATCATTTTTCGGATCAGCAAGAAAAAAAAAAATATTTCAATTTAACTTGCTTTCCATTTATTACTTAAGGGAAAGAACTTATTTGATACCACAGCAAATACTACTAGATTAACTAAGAAAGTTTAAACATGATTAAAGAGACAAGAGAACAGCCAGTAAAAATAAGAACAAATACACAAATTACAAGCATAGATAAATACAACAGAAT
>NW_015661992.1:79788-80845 GCF_001515625.1 Sinocyclocheilus rhinocerous | reverse complement strand
CAGGTGGCGCTTAAAGCGTTTCCTTGGTTTCCGCTGTAAACAAAGCAGCGTTGCACTTATGAACTTTAATATGCAGGACTCCAGACTGCAACAATTTTTTCTGCCTGTGCGACTAAATTTTGTGTGCGGTCGCTCTGGTGCGACCACCGCGTTGGTCAACTCATAAGCGCTTCAATTTCTGTTGCATATGAGAAACATCAAACGGCAAATGAAACCGAAAGCATAACAAAACTGCGTTTAGAGTATACTCACCGCGTCAGCACGAGCGCGAAGGTGCGCGCAGCAAAAATGACGCGTATATTGAGGAAACGATGATATACGCGGAAGTCAAGTCAAACATGCAAGCACTGTCACCGTTAGTTTTACTTTTCTTTTTGTTTTCATTTTTGAAAAACTTATGTTTGCTGTTTACCTCACATTACGCTATGGAGGCTCTCTTTTTTTTTTTTTTGATTTTTCAGTGTTTGCTAAACGTTCTGTAATTTATTAGTCGGTATATAATACAGCATGTGGTGTGTGCCATGCCTCATCTTATTCGTTTTTGTTAATAAACGTTTTGTAAGCTAGTTTGTCATTGTATCTTACTGATTTATTGTTGTTGTGCTTTTTGATTAAGAATAACAATGAATCCATCTTTTGTTTTAGTCTTAAAAAAATGAAAGGTGTGTAGATAGATGTATGTAAGCAAAACAGTGACGACAAGATCGCGAATTCGAAAGTGAAAGCATCCGAAGCCCGCGGCTTAACACAGCAAAAGAGAAACTCCCATTCACAAAATTCAAATCACAAATGATACTACTGATGATAAAGAACGGGTTGAATGTGAACCACTTTTGTTTCCATATAACTATAAACTATGATAAAAGTTAATCAGCATGCATTGAATAATCCCATGTTGTAGCGCATAAATAAATAAATATATTGCGACCAAATCATGTGCTTGTGCGACCAGCTGAGAAAATTAGTTGCAAAAGAGCGACCAGTGGGAAGAATGAGTCTGGAGCCCTGATATGCATTATACAGAGGCAAGAGGAAAAGAAAAAATACCATCGAAAGA
>NW_015661992.1:74965-79524 GCF_001515625.1 Sinocyclocheilus rhinocerous | reverse complement strand
CTCTCTCTTTTCATCCCATCCCCCATTCCTTACATCCAACTATCCCTCCCTCCGGCCCTTCTGAGGAAGGAGAGCTCCATAAGACAGTGTCTATGAGCATTAAATCATCCCTAACATCAGCGAGAGTTTGAGCGAGGTAATGCATTCATTAGTGGTTCAACGGATCACAAATCTCACGGTTCGGATCACATTACGGTTTTTGGCCCACGGATCGGATCATTTTTCGGATCAGCAAGAAAAGAAAAATATTTCATTTTAACTTGCTTTTCATTTATTACTTAAAGCGAAGTACTTCTTTGATACCACAACAAATACTACTAGATTAACAAATACACAAATTACAAGCATAGATAAATACAACAGAATGTTACAAATAAAATAAGGTTGGTAGTATTCAAATACAGAAATGTAATAATTAGGGAAAATAACACTGCATAGTGTTCACTGTATAAATTAAATATAGATTTTTATCACAGCTGTTTTGTTGTTTGATGATCATTAATGACAGCAGCAGTATTTATAGGCCGCTGTCCCTTTAAGACCTGATGCACGGATCCGATATAATGATACACATCACATCCGATTTCTTTCTTGGCTGTTTTCATTCACTTGAGACATAACTGACTGCGTTTACCTGAATGATTGTCAAGATGGGTATTTTGTCATAATTTTATGTGTACGTGACTCTTCAGAGGATTCAGAAGAGGATTCAGTTCGGTGTTCGTGTGCCGTCTGAAACGCGTGTGCGTGCTTCATGTGTGTGCGGCTGTGCGCGTAGAGAAGAGCGCATGACTAACGAATCGAGTTCCTTCCCTTTCGCCTTTTTTCTCTGGAAAAATTCGCTTGCTTGTGTAAATACAAACAAATGATAAACTTATACTCTATTATGGTTAAATTTTGCAATTAATCCGCAGATCATATGCGTGCCGAACCATGGGGCTTGGTCCGTACGGATCACGGATCAACTACGATCCGTTTAACCACTAGTTAGAATGCTGCAAACTCTCTCAAATCACATACAAAATTTTAGTTGCATCAAATTGATCAAATAGAGAACAGCGCGCGAGTAACGAATCGAGTTCCCTTTCGCCTTTTCTCTCTGGAATTGTTTAAAATTCGCTTGCTTGTGTAAATACAAACAAATGATAAACTTATACTCTATTATGGTTAAATTTTGCAATTAATCCGCAGATCATATGCGTGCCGAACCATGGGGCTTGGTCCGTACGGATCACGGATCAACTACGATCCATTTAACCACTAGTCAGAATGGCAATTTTCACCTGAGATTCAAAGCCAAATTACAGGGGGTTAAAAATTACTTCAGAAAGATGGCAGCATCGTTACTTTTACACAGAGATCGGTAGGTCTGTTAGTAAAATCTGTTGACTAGCAATCTTTGTTGCATTATGTGCCAATGGGGAAAGAGCACTTTTCAAGGTTTTTTTTTCTCCAAAGTTTGCAGGCCTGTAACTCCAAAAGTATTAAAGGTGTCTTGATGCCCTTTTAGATATTGGGTCTTAACAAACTTCCCTTTTGGCATCTTTATTTTTAAGGCTCTATATGGTTCAGTTCCAGAGATATTGTAGTTTTAATATGGCTCCAGGAGTAAGTCATTATATTGTACACATTTTCAGTGGTCAAAAACCAAATGTGGGTCACTTTGAAAAAATATGATTCTTTTCTTTTAAAGAGGAAAGTCTGATGAACAAATATTATTAAAATTAGAAATGCATCTTGTTTCCTTCTGTCAACACAACTGCATTGAACATACATGTCTGAGTGCAATAAATATTATTTTTCCAAAGTTTGCGTGTCTGTAACTCAAGAAGTATTAAAGATATTGCAATATGATTTTAGATTCTAGTCCTTAATAAACTTTTCTTTTGAAATCTTCATTTTCAAGACACTATATTGTTCAGTCCCAGAGATATGGGGACCTCAATGAGGCGCCATACACTGCATATCTGAACTCTTGGCAGCTTTAGAAGCTGTTAAAATGAACACAATTCCTTCTTTCAATTATCCCTCAAGCTTATTCAAATATAGAATCTTATAAATAGACTACAGAGAGCAAGGTAATGTGCCTCAACTTGACCATTTCAGTGCATTTTTAGCACTCAGACAGGTATGATATATGCATATTGATTTGATAGAGGGAAACAAGATACAGTTTTAATTTCAACATTATTTATTCCTCAGACATTATTCTTTAAATTTGTATTGGCTGTATACAAAATGACCAACATTTGGTTTTCAATCATTAAAAAAGGGTAGTATTCATCAATCGGAATATGGAGCCTCATCGAGACCCCCATATCTCTGGGACTGAACGATGTAGGGCCTTGAAAAGGAAGACTCCAAAAGAAAAGTTTCTTAAGAACTAGAATCTAAACCATATTGCAATAGCGTAAACATACCTATTAAGCTCACGTACCCATTAAGCACATTTCCATGTTTGAGCTCAGATTATAAAAAGAAAAAATAATTTATTATTCTACTTTGATGTCTTAACCAATTGATGTATTTGTTACATTCCTCCTGTAATTTCAAGTCAATCAGATCATTGCACACTGAGATATGAGTATCCATGTGTTCACACTGTCTGGCGGCCATTCTGAAAGCTGTCTGAAAACTTTCACCAAAAGAGTAGCCCCTTAAATGTGCATTTTTTAGATATTTAAGCCATTATTTTGGGTAAGTTGCACTACTTACTGTAAAATTAAGAGATTAATGTTTATACTTTTGCATATTATAGCCTGGAACTTGGATGTGGGAAATAATTACAGTTAGATCCAAAAGAGAGTTTTAGCAACATAGCGCAGATACTACAGAACACAGTTCGCTGACTAGCTGTATAAGATTGTGTGCTACGGTAATATATTACTTCACTGGCTTGTACTTTTAAATCCATAATATTATAAATTGACAGTTTATTGCAGGTCTGTGGTTTTAAACTGCTGTAATTTTTAAAAATTTCATATTATTGTAATGTGAGCTTAAAGGGTGCACTACTATGAAAATCACACAGCTTCAGTGTGACATCAATAAGAAAAAGTATAATTTCATAGATATTGTTTATAATAGTTGTTCATAATAAAATGAACTCAGTGTGCTCTCTTTAAGCTCTTCCACATTGAATGTCTATGTAAATACTTCATAAACGGACTTTACATATAAACTGATGGTTGTCACTAAGTTAATCGATTTTCTATAGATTCTGTCAACTCAAATCTGCGGACTGGCTCTGACCATTGGCAACTAGCATCAACTTCTCCAGATTGTAAATCAGTGGAAAATCGGGGCAAAAATCGTGTTGTGTGTTCCAGCCTTAAGAGACTAGAGATAAGTTGACATCCATTTAATAAGAGGCTTCATAATGAGGCTAGTTTCTGTGTTCATCCCCATGAATGAAATGTTTTATTGGTTTGTTTTATTTGATTTTTGAATGCGTTATTTACCTGAACATGGACTAGTCTAGATGTTGCAATGTGCTTAAATGACATTTCACTATGAATATATAACTGATCAAATTGAATGCCTTGTTGCTTGCTTTTGTACATTAAAAAAAAAATTTATATTCTACAAGAATTTTTAATAAAACATGATGTGAGCTTAATGGAAACAGGGGTGTGGTTAAAGGGTCTGCATTGAGCATCCGCGTTCAGTTTTTAATTGTAGTGTCTGTTCTTTTACTGAACTAAATGATTTTTATTACTATAAAAAAATCAAAACGACGGTGGGGGTCGGTGACGCGGTGGGCAAGTGACGTAACCGGTGTTGCGGCTTAACACCGGTATCACCGTCAACACCGTCTATCGCGGCAAGCCTAACGTGCATTTCACACAAGTAGTACTCCAAATAAAGTTTAGGTAGAATTTTTATATCAGTAAAGGTCCTTGCACACAGTCCAACATTTTCATGTGTTTTTTTTTTTTTTTTTTCCATATTCGTCATCTTTTCCTTCAAAATGCTTGCTACGGATGAGAAAATGCAGAAAATCGAACCTGGTCCGTATTTTTTTATGATGGACTTTTTATGATGAAAGTTTCGGAGGCAGTGTGTAAACGTGATTGACTTTAACGTGATTTTTTTAATGTGCAAAAATTTGTGACAATTTCGGACAAGCGATGTAGTAAATATGTTAATTAGTTTGAAATAAATGTAGGCAATTTTACATTTTTACTAGGGTAAATTTCTACATAAGCCAAATGTCATGCCATGACATCATTAAACTAACATCTAACAATGGACTAAAGTGTTTTTTTGCTCTCACTCTCTGACTCCATAAAGGCTGCTGTTTAAATTGCCCCCTGACTAAGTATTTAAAGGGGTCATATGATGCTGCTAAAAAGAACATTATTTTGTGTATATGGTGTAATGAAATGTTTATGCGGTTTAAGGTTAAAAAAACACATTATTTTCCACATACTGTACATTATTGTTTCTCCTCTATGCCCCGCCTTTCTGAAACGCGTCGATTTTTACAAAGCTCATCGGTCTGAAAAGCGAGGTGTGCTCTGAGTGGCCAGCATTCCAGTGCGTTGTGATTGGCCGAA
>NW_015661992.1:72643-74855 GCF_001515625.1 Sinocyclocheilus rhinocerous | reverse complement strand
TTAAATTGCAATAATATTTCACAATATTATTTTGTGAAATAATATTCAGTATTTTTATCTAATAGATACAGCCTTGATGAGCATAAGAAACTTCTTTAATAAACATTATTGATCCCAAACTTTTGAATGGCAGTGTATTATACTGTAAAAAACAAAAAAAACAAAAAACGTTTTCCCAGGTAACCTAAAATGTACATCATTTAGTCACGGGTCAAATTAAATACAAAGAGCACATTAAAGTCCGCGTGAACCGGAAGTTGCTGCCGACTTTATTTCAGTGAAGTGACGTATTTCCAGCTGAAACGGAATATTGAGGGGAGGGCTTAGTTTTATTTTTGCGCTCCTCCTCTCATCTCTTACTCATGGCAAACTAACGGTTGGATGTGTGTGTTTAAGGATATTTTGGCCAAGCCGTCAAACTGACGTCATCAGAGAAGGAATGCCATTCCAGAGCGGAAGTAAATGTTCAGATTTTGATTAAAGATTACCAAGACAAAAATTTTTTTCAGCGGATTAAAAGTTACACACTTTTTTTGTGCGCGCACTGTACAAGTCTGATATAAAGAATATTTTTGCTCAGGTGGCTGAAATGTCCGCCCAATAGAGAAACGTTTTGCTTGGCAAGAAAAAAAATTAGAGCGAACATTGGTACCGAGTACCCGGTCAACCCGGTTCTTGATGCGCTATCCGAAAGGTGCGCAGATGTGCTCTCTTCATAAAAGCACTGAGAGACATGGCGACCTCAAAATGCGGAAACGCATCAAACTAACAAAACACTTTAAAGATCGCTTATTTGATTACAGCTGTTACTGTGGAAACCTCTATCTCTCCCGCTCCAACAGCGCCTCCTGCTGGCAGAAAATTAATTTGCATATATATGCGCTGTCTGTGGGAAACACCGCTTCTGTTATGAATTAAGCTAACTTAGTTGTTATTCTTGGCTGAATAACTCTAAAAGGTTTTAAAAGCCCTTTAAAATTAAATATGTACACGGTTTGGATTAAATGAAAGTATAGCCAAATTTAATTAGCATGTTTTTGTGTTTTGCTTTGGTACCGAAATTGGTACCAAAAACCGTGGATTTTCACTGGTATTGGTACCGAATACTGAAATTTTGGTACCGTGACAACACTAGGTTCACTTCCGCCTGGCCGAACTCCCTCAGGCGGCTGCAGTGAGGGGAGGAGTGAAATAAACGCAGTCAAGATGGACAGTTCTGCCCTCTCGAAGTGGAACAGATACCAACGAGATCAAAGGCGGATATCGCGTTATTCACACTCACGTGATGTGTTGCTAATAAACATGATATAATTTCAGTTCTGTTTCTTTTATATGAAAATAAATATGATGAACAAGAGGTATATTTTCCATACAAAAGGTGTATTTATCAATTATTTTTACTTGAATACAAACATGTATTTTAGATTTTTATATAAATATGACAATCACATCTCACACAGAGATCGCACTGTCATAGTGTTTGGGAACATTCATGCATAATTTAAATACATAATCACATGAAATCAGACAAAAAAACATTAAATATTTTTGAAGAGAACGCAGCATCACGGTTGTCTAAACCAGTGTTTCCCAACCTTTTTTTAGTCGCGGCACCCTTTGGAAATTTTAACAAACTTGTGGCACCCTACAAAATTAATTTTGTCACAATATTTGAGTGTGCATTATCTCACTAGGTAAGTAACGTAAATCATTTATAAACCTTTGCCAACACAGGAGAATACAGCAACCTATTTCTAAACATGCCATTTATTGTACATCGCGATTTCAAAATAAAAGTTTCTGAGTTTGCATGTGGCCAAATATTAAAATTTAATGTATTTAAACATTGTTTAATCACGCTGTACAGTGAAACGTCACCGGGCCGTGGGCGCCCTCTGCAGGTATTTGTTATAATAGGCTACATAATGTACTTAAGTTGGTTATGTTTATATTATGTGTATAGGAATATTACATTATGTATTTTAACAGTGTTGTTCAATAAAACCATGTAATTACTTGGTTTTGATATTTTATTTGAGCCAATTATTATTGCCTCATATTTAGTTTATATATAAATCATACTAAAGCCTGGTTTTCACTTAGGTCTATTTGTGTTACTAAAAAATACCAGATTACTCAATATAATAATCAGTCAAAATAATCAGTTGATTACCAAAATAATCATTAGTTACAGCCCTAGATTAGTTAAAAT
>NW_015661992.1:59680-72580 GCF_001515625.1 Sinocyclocheilus rhinocerous | reverse complement strand
TTAAAATAGTATTAAAATATTGTCTTGTTCTAGTGAACCAAGTATATCTGTATTTTTGTCTCATCTCTCTGTATTGTCACACCCCTAGTGTCGATAAGCTTTGATATAGCTCATAATTTTCCAAGTGTATGATATAGCTTTCATTCTTCAGGTCAACCATATATTCATGAAACAAAATCAGTTTGAATAAAGAAACCAATAACTTTGCCATAGTATCCTTTCAAATGTTAAAGAAAGGACCCCCCCGCCCCTGGAAAAAAGTTCAGACTCAGGATTTTTTTTTTGCTTTAACCCTGATAATGTAAATCCTCATTAGGAAACAACACAAACAAGGTACCCCAGTTGTAGGAAAAAATATATTAATGTAGAAAAATAAATAAAAAGAAATTCAAAAATAAAGCTGTTAAAGGGGTCATATGATGCGATTTCAATTTTTCCTTTCTCTCTGGAGTGTTACAAGCTCTTGGTGCATAAAGAAGATCTGTAAAGTTGCAAAGACTAAAGTCTCAAATCCAATTGTCACTGATGATTCAAACGTGAGTTTTGAGGAGTGTAGAGTAGCACTTGTAGTTTGTCATTTCTCAATGTAGTATGTCTTCGGCCAATCACAATGCACTGGATAGCTGGCCAATCAGAGCACACCTCGCTTTTCAGAACAATGAGCTTTGTAAAAAAAAAAAAAGGCGGGGCATAGAGGAAATGACGTGACATGTGGCCAAGTATGGTGACCCATACTCTGAATAATAATGTACAGTTTCTTCTCACAAGCGCTCGACAATTCCGTCAACTATCTCGAGCATCTTTTACGTTCGCCATTCAGGCAGTCTTATCGTCCTGACACGTGAGTTTGAACGAGAATGCACACGTTGGCGATAATGCATAGACGGACATTGGTTAACATGTGGACAGTGTCAAAATAAGGTGCCTATTTATACTACAGAAATCAATATTTTACATGTGGCATCAATACATCGTATCGTTAGACATTTAATCAATGTATCGATCCATATCGATGGATCGTTACACCTTTACTGCGCATTGCGCATCAGCTGGTCCAGCCTCAGGTTTCTATGGGAACCGGAGCTTCTAACGGCCGCTGCAGTGATGCAATGACTTTACCAATCAAAGATTGGCTCTTTCATTTAGGAGGTGGGACTATTCCGCCATATTGTGCATTGCAGGTTCTCCCATTCGTAAGTATAGGAGTGAACCTTCTTTGTATTTCTATAGTCTTTGGTTCCAATAGAATGCTAGCTTGGAGAACAGGCATTGACCCAATTATATTTTAAGAGCACTTAAGCAGTGAAATACTTATTCTTGTTGCAGTTTTCACATGACAAGATGATGTCCTCAACTGTGTGTGGTATGTTTTTGTTCTTTGTCGGCATTAACTAATTGCAAGATAATTGGGTTTTCTGAGATTTCAATTGTCTGCGTTTTGCCTCCACCCAGCTGAAAGCTCATTTTGAAAATGTTTAAGGGTAATTATGTGACGAAGCTCTTGATTAGTTGTGTGCTGTCATTAATAGAAGGCAGGTCCTTTTCAAAAAGGATTTTATCTTCAATAAGGCAGGTAGGGCGTAGCGTTATCTTTATGACTTGTTACATCTTTGTATGTAATTATAATTATATAACGTAGTGATGCTACAATCAGATTTTAACAGCGATATATTTTTGTCTTGTCATCTCAATAGTCAGATGCCAATCCTTATTTGTTTTTTGTTTTTTAAATCAGGATCTCTGACATAACCGGTTATTTGTAATCTCTCACAGTCACTTTTAGCATAATTATCAATCAACCAACAGTATGACAATCTAGACAACAGCTATGGTATCATTTATAAAAAATAAATCAACAAGCAAAAAACATTAATTTTTGAAATGTTTTTAATAGGCCTAAAAAGAACATGTAGGCATACATAAAATATCCATATTAGCATACATAGTCCTATGAGGAAATAATTAATTTGTTATTCATTTTAACTTAATGTGAGAGCTGTGTCAAAATAAGGTGCCTATTTATACTACAGAAATCAATATTTTACATGTGGCATCAATACATCGTATCGTTAGACATTTAATCAATGTATCGATCCATATCGATGGATCGTTACACCTTTACTGCGCATTGCGCATCAGCTGGTCCAGCCTCAGGTTTCTATGGGAACCGGAGCTTCTAACGGCCGCTGCAGTGATGCAATGACTTTACCAATCAAAGATTGGCTCTTTCATTTAGGAGGTGGGACTATTCCGCCATATTGTGCATTGCAGGTTCTCCCATTCGTAAGTATAGGAGTGAACCTTCTTTGTATTTCTATAGTCTTTGGTTCCAATAGAATGCTAGCTTGGAGAACAGGCATTGACCCAATTATATTTTAAGAGCACTTAAGCAGTGAAATACTTATTCTTGTTGCAGTTTTCACATGACAAGATGATGTCCTCAACTGTGTGTGGTATGTTTTTGTTCTTTGTCGGCATTAACTAATTGCAAGATAATTGGGTTTTCTGAGATTTCAATTGTCTGCGTTTTGCCTCCACCCAGCTGAAAGCTCATTTTGAAAATGTTTAAGGGTAATTATGTGACGAAGCTCTTGATTAGTTGTGTGCTGTCATTAATAGAAGGCAGGTCCTTTTCAAAAAGGATTTTATCTTCAATAAGGCAGGTAGGGCGTAGCGTTATCTTTATGACTTGTTACATCTTTGTATGTAATTATAATTATATAACGTAGTGATGCTACAATCAGATTTTAACAGCGATATATTTTTGTCTTGTCATCTCAATAGTCAGATGCCAATCCTTATTTGTTTTTTGTTTTTTAAATCAGGATCTCTGACATAACCGGTTATTTGTAATCTCTCACAGTCACTTTTAGCATAATTATCAATCAACCAACAGTATGACAATCTAGACAACAGCTATGGTATCATTTATAAAAAATAAATCAACAAGCAAAAAACATTAATTTTTGAAATGTTTTTAATAGGCCTAAAAAGAACATGTAGGCATACATAAAATATCCATATTAGCATACATAGTCCTATGAGGAAATAATTAATTTGTTATTCATTTTAACTTAATGTGAGAGCTTTCTGTATTTATTCATCTATTTATTCATTCATTTATTCATCTCTTCATGATTGACAATTGTGTATTCCTCATTCTTATTTAATGATTCTTTTCTTTTATTGAAATATTTAGCAATTTTTATCTAATTTCTAAATAGTGGTTATTGAATTATGTATAATTACATTCCCTGCCTTTTCGTTTTGTTGATGTTGGTAATATTAGTTTCTCTGTTAGTTGTTTTCCCTACAGTTTTAAAGTGATGCTGAAGTCTTAAAGCAAACTGGTGTCTATTGCATTACTGAAATGTGACCCTGGACCACAAAACCATAAAAACCACAAAAATAAGGGTCATTAAAAAAAAAAAATTTGAGATTTGACAAATATACCCCAGTGACTTAAGACTGCTTTTGTGCTCCAGGGTCACAAATGTGATCTGGTGAAGCTGACAGACAGTCGAGTCATAGAAAGTGATTATTCACTGATTGCAATCAGCTGAGCATCCCTCATTTGTCATTATTGCTTAGAAATGCGTGAATATAATGTCGTTTCACTGAGATGACCTGTATTGTCTTCCTAATCACGTGTCTAACAGGAATCTCCTCTGTCCCATTTCTCATCAACAGACACGCGTCATGGAGGGAGCCCATCAACCCGTACTACGTGAACACCGGCTACGCGCTGGCTCCCGCCACCAGTGCCAATGACAGCGAGCAGCAGAGCATGTCCAGTGATGCAGACACTCTCTCCCTGACCGACAGCAGTGTGTACGTACACATCGACAGACATACAAACACACACGGATGCATCCATCCTCGCCGCCGCAAGCTGGCGGAACATTCCATCCGAGAGCTTAGAGCGATTCAATTTCACCACGGCGTCCTGAGTCAATTTGGCAGGATTTTCCTCCTCCAAGAAACTCGCAGCCAGTTCTGCTGAAGCCCAGATATTTCAGGAATCGAACGGAAGATGCGCAGACAATGCTCGATATTACTTGTCATTGGCATGTCTTAAGCCGAGGCTTGCAGCCGTTAGCGGAGGCTGGTCTCAGAGCAGTGTCTCGTGCACACAGAATTAGCTGAACAACATTTAATATACCATTAGTGACTATAGTATACATAGATGGTCAATAGTGTATCAAGGTACGATGCATAGCACGCACAAAAGTAATTGCCAAATCAAGCAGCTTTCCATTGGTCAATGCAGCACATCCGCATAAAAAAAATTAAAGGGATAGTTCACCTAAAAATGAAAATTCAGTCATTAATTACTCACCCTCACTTCGTTCCAAAACCATAAGACCTTCGTTCCTCTTCGGAACACAAAAGATATTTCTGATGAAATCTGAGAGCTTTCTGACTCTGCATAGACAGCAGCGTAACTGACATGTTCAAGGCCAAGAAAGGTAGTAAGGGCTTCGTTAAAATAGTCCATGTGACATCAGTGGTTCAGCCATAATTTTATGAAGCTACGAGAATAGTTTTTGTGAGCAAAGAAAACAAAACTTACATTCAGCAATCCCATTAAACCTGTTGCAAAATCTTCACAGGGGAATATTTTGCCTTCATGTGAAATTACCATTAGTGTGGATTCGTAGAATAAATTAATGGACAAATGACAGTTTTCTATTGGCAATAGTGTGGCAATCATGTGGATTTCCATTTCTATTCAAAAGTGAAATTTCATGGGCAAAAAATGTCCATTGTCAATAGTGTAGTAATGTACAAAGCACAGCTCACGCAGAAGTCACTTTCAAATCAACCAGCTGTCCGTTGGTCAATGCAGCAAATTCGCGTAACCAACTTGAACCCGTTGTAAAATCTACGTGGTGCAGTCTTTTTACCCTCACATGAAATTCCTCATCAAAATGGCTGGATTTTGCCCACGAAAAATTCACAGAACAGTGGTAAATGTGACCGTACCTTAACTGAAATTTAGCAAAAATTTACAATTTCATTGTCAGGAAATGAGTTCCTTTTTTTAATGCTGTTTGTGAGGATTTTAGGTAGAGATGGTTTTAGCTAGAGAAGCAGCAACAGGGAGTGTGCTGAGTGCAGAGATGGCATGAGTGATCCATGTTACACAAAAAACACATTAAAGGCACATCAGGGCAAAAACATGTGTCTGAAGTGGGCTATATTAAAGGCCATTATCAGCTGTTTGCCAGGCAGAGATGCAGGGGGGTCCGCAGCAGGACCCGGGGGGATTAAAGACTCCCTGTGCATGTGTCAGTGAAGGACCCCAAACATGCTTTGCTCTGAAGCTGTTGCCGCCACTGCCCCAGGGATTCAGTCAGATGTGGGGAGGACGTTTTTTTACAATTTCAGTCCCACAACAAAAACATAAACGCCTGCTATCACTTTAGCTTTGCAGTCTGAGGTCTGTTCTCACACAAGAACTGCACATATTCATTGTTACGAAGCAACAGCACCATTTTGTTCCCTGTAGAACTGACATTTCTTTATAAGTCACACATGCTAGTGAGGTAACATTTTGCATTTAGCAAGCTCCGTTAAATCGCCTGATGTTCAGTGCATGTTTTTTATCACAAGTTTATTTACCAGCACAAAAAATACAACATACAAAGCTTTCGCTGAATGATTATGTAGGAGCTAGCTTTTGCAAACTGGCATTGTATGTAGATTAGACAAACGATTCTATGGTTAAAGGGATAGTTTGTTCAAAAATGAATTTTTTCATTGTTTACTCACCCTCATATCATTCCAAACCTGTATGAGTTTGTGTTTTGTGGAACAGAAATGTTTAGCAGAATGTCTGCTCTGCTCTGTTATACAATGAAAGTAAATGGGAACCACAGACTGTCAAGCCTTCAAATGGCATAAAAGTCTCATCAATAAGGCTTCTGACATCATGTGTTCTGAGGATGTATGATAGCTTTAAATGGAATTAAATATTCGCTAAAAATTTTGCTTTACAGCCTTGGTCACCATTTGCCTAACTGTATGGAAAAGAGCATTAGTATTATTTATATGCTGTTATAGTATTTAATATTTTGAATTAGCTTATTTTTAGTTTATCTAGTAATGCATTATTAAAATCAAAAGCTGTATCTTAATATTATTTAATGTACATGAGCTAATATAAACTAATGAACATTTTTTAATTTTTTACTAATGTTAGTAGTGATTAATAAATACGGTATTAATTGTATTGCTCATGCATTAACAAAAATTAATTAATGGTGTTACGGTTTTATTATTTATTCATATCAATATTATTCTTAATAGTTTACTATAACAAAACTGGCTTAGACATTCTGCTGAACATTATACTTTTGTGTTCCATGGGTGAAAGTAAGTCATGCAGGTGAGTAAATGATGACCAAATTGGGTTTTTTTTGTTACTTTTTTTTTTCAGTGCGTGTTGTGTAGAAGATTATGACTTCATATTAGACATAATGCCGGTATTCGGTATGCGATACATCAAGGTAATGAATATGCACGGTATTGTTATCGTGGGCACGATAGAATATTTTCCCCATCAACTGGTCACAATTTACAACACTGCTGTATGCTGCGTTGCATCTAAATTTCAATACCGTAATAATACTGTATACCGTGATAAAAGCATTAGCAATTAATCGCAGCATGAAAATTTAATACCGTCATATGTCTACTTCATATATTGTATATTTGTATATTGCTAAAGACTGAGAACTAAAATCTTATGCTTCTCCCTACAGAGATGGAGTCCCACCTTATAGATATCGCAAGCCTCATCGACATGAGATACACGAAAGTGCCAAAGTTAATGGGCGAGTGCCACTACCTCATATTCCTGTAAGTATGCTTTGGATTTCTAGAACACCTTGTTGACTTTACAACACTTTTTTATGTGTGTGTGTGTGTCTCTACCTTTCTTTCCTTCATTCCTCTCTCTCTCTTTCTCTTCCCCCACTCCTTCTTTTTATTTTATTCTCTGTGCCTTGTCTCCGTCCATCATCTTCTGGTCTTTCCCTGTCATTCTTACTCTCTCTTTTCTTCCCCCTGCCTTGTCTCTCCCATCGCCCCTAAAATGAATGTGCATTCTTAAGATGCACAGCGGTGGCTGGGGAGCTTTGTTCATGTGCCGGCGAATAGCTGATGGAGAGTGAGAGAGCGCGAGTGTGCTGTCTAAAGCGTTCCTGATGCTCTCGTCAGCTCTGCCTGCTCTGCCCCAGCAGATGTGAAGCCTCCCCCTCTGATGGCTCGGCTTTCCCACTGCACCGGCTCCAGCATAATTGGAGCCTCTGAGATAGAGCCCAATTTAACAGAGCAAACATACACTTCCCCTCACCGGGGCCTTTCACTCATCCTATAGAGACTGAAAGCCGTGGAGGCAGCGAAGACACTTCAGCTCGAATGCGCGTGTGACGTACTAGAGACTCTTTAACGTTTTTTTTCAGCGTGCACACCAATATCTGATTAGCGAATGACAAGTTGCAGATGTACAAACTTTCTTAAAGGGATAGTTCACCTGAAAATGTAACTTCTGTCATAGTTTACCTCATGTCGTTCCAAACCGGTTTGATTTTCTTTATTTCATGGAACACAGAGTGTGATGTAGCAGGATGTTTTGCTGTTTCCAGGGAATGTCAATCTCTAAAATGACAAAAAGAGCCACACAATTAGTGTTGTGACGAGCTGCACGATTAATCATTAAATTACTCTAATTTCTAAATGACAGCGATTCACCCGTGTCTATTAAACCTTTGAAAAAGTCTTACTGGAACGTTAAAATCTTGCGCTGCCGCTGACACAGAGAGCAGACAGTTTAGGTAAGAAACAGCTTCACAAACAGTCTTTTCAACTACACAGTATTACAGTCTTACAGTTATTCATGCTATCACAGAAATACTGGGATTAGTATAGTCCCAGTTTATAGTTCGGATATAAACATTGATGTCTATGGTTGATAACTTGCGATCAAAATAGACCAAATCATCTTTTGAAAGGAACTGGCGCTTTAAATAACAGTTGTGGTGATTACGTTGTTTCGCCAGTAGGTGGCGCCAAGTGACTGTTAATAAAAAAATTATTTGTCATTGAATTATTCATTCAAGAGATTCATTCAAAAACGCTGAATCATCCAGTTATGAAGCAAGTGTAGTATTTGACTCATTCATTCAAACCGATTTTTCATAATTTTAATAAATTGGTGTATTCAATATTACAGATCCTGAGCAACACTGACAAGCATCTGATCTTGTAAAATGTGTGGTAAGTACTGCTGCTGTAGGTTACACAGAGCACGAGCGATCGCAAATCTTGAAAGTGAAAGTAAAAAGCTATCGTGCATTCGAAAGCAGTTTCAATGCCCCAAGAGAACAATTTAAAATATTGTATCAATGCATTCTATGGCACCTTTAAATACACATATATATTATTTTCATATATAATTATATTCACATATATATAAATTCATTCAAATTAATTAAACGCTTTTAAATAGACTGCAGCGATTAATATTTTGTCACACATTGTTTTGTTTAGTTCAGAATCGTGGGATAACTGCGATCTCTTTTTGAGACAAAAAAAAATCTTGATTCTCAATTTATCCAGAATCTTGCAGCTCTAGATGTGACCCCTACGGCTGAAGTCTTCTGAACAATCTACAATAGTTTTGTGAGAAACCGTCTCTGATCTGATCTTTCTGATCTCTCAAAACTTCGAGTATTGCCATGCAAAAGTTTGGGTCAGTAAGATTTTTTGAAAAGTCTGATTATTTGATCAAAAATACACAACTATTTTAAAACAACTATTTTCTATTTTAATATATTTTAAAATTTTATTTTATTTTCAGCAGTCAATACTCTATTCGTCGGTGTCACTTGATCCTTTAGAAATCAATCTAATATGCTGATTTGGTGCTCAAGAAACATTCAAATTCAAGTTATTGAAAACAGTTGTGCTGCCTAATATTTTTTTGTAGAAACGTTACATGTTATTTCAAGGTTCTTTTATGAATCGAAAGCTTATGAATAGAAACCCCAAACTTTTGAATGGTAGTTCATATTCAAACCATAATATTTGAAAGTAAACAATGACACATCTAGGCCTGTTCCTCGCACAAAGCGATTATGTGACTATTTAGATGTTTTTAGACTTCTTTGGAGTTTGACAGCCCCTGATAACCATTCAGATTCATTGTATGGAAAAGAGCAGATTGAACATTTTGCCTAACGTCTGCTTTTTTGTTCAACCGAAGAAAGAACATTATGTGGGTTTGGAACAACATGTACTAAGTGAAGAATCTTCATTTTCAGATGAACCGTTGTCTTTTATTTGTCATTACTCCACTTTGTTCAGGTTTATCTTGTAAATTACATTCACATTGTTTATGATTCTAAACCTTTAACACTCTCTCGCTTGGATGTTTTTTTCCCCCCATTTGGTTGCATTCTGGCGTTCTGTCTCTGTTAAGTTTAAAAGGCTCTCTTATATTCTGTAAGCGTGGTCTGCGGCAGGGAGGCAGTGTTTGCACTCAAAACGCCTTGTCAAGACTTGACAGATTCTGCAGTTCCACTGGGCATGTAACCGTGTGGGCTGCGGAGGAGACTAATGAATCTTAAGCAAACAGAAGGCCAGAACAAAGAGAGCTGAAACAGACTTTAGATCAGATTTGGCCCTGTAATCAAAATTTTAACGGCTCCTGTAAGGTTTTATTGGACCTTGTCCAGGCACTGCCTGCAACTATATTTCTTCATGTGTCTGTCCTCCTCCCCCGTCTCTCTTTTTCTCCTTCCAGACTTCTGGAATAATACATTTCCTGAGCTTAAGTTGTTTAAGTTGAGTCCTGTTCAATGCTTCAATAAAGATCTATATGCACCTTTCCCCTGTGCTACCTCATCTGCTCAGATAAAGAGTGATGATCTGATATTCAGCTCTTTGTTTTTTAGGTTTGAGTTCAAGTTGCAAGCTCAATGTGTGAAGGTGGATTGATTTTTAGGAGTATTTAAAGTCACAATTACATAATAATATTTCTACTTCAATTCGTTTTTTTTTTTAATATAAACATTTAAATGGTGGCTATCATTAAAAAATTATAAATTAAACTTTGAAGAACAGAAAGTTATAATGAATGTATTGACGTTTTTGCGCGGCTGAAACACTGATTGAGCGATTACATGAGAGATGAGACAGGATACTGATTGTAAAGTTGTACTCTTTTAACTTAACTTCGGATATTTAGTCATGTTTATTTTGTGCTGAAACTGGAATTAATGTGGAGGAGATGATCATGTGCGCCTCACGCTGCCGCTTTTATTGAACTGAGGCACGCGGCGCTACAGCGATCACTCCACAAAACAGCGCCAAAACGGCATTTATTATTTAAATACTGCAATACAATGGACAGAATTTGAAATCTGAGACTGTTTCATATTAAAAGTACCAAAGCACAATGCTTATTGCAATATATTGGATGGGAAGTGCCCTTCAATGTTCCGTCCATTACCTGAAAACAGGCTAGACTAATCGATTATTGGGATTTAAGAATCGATATCGTTCTGTAAAACTGAGAATCGATTATAATCGAGATATAGATTATTTTTTTACCCATCCCTAGTATTTAACCTATTTGCATGTCCGTTTTAAATTTCCTGACTGCTTCCCCAGACATGTTCTTTACCATGAGTTTTCAGAAAGTGCATAATTCTGTTGGGGTCATGAATCATTGTGCTGTCACTGCCGGTACACCAGAGGGGGACAGTGTGTATGAGTGTTGTCTTGCCAGAAATAATACACATTTTAACATGTATTAAAATAGAAGATAATTTTTTTAGATTGTAATAATAATTCACAATATTAGTTTTTACTGTATTTTTGATCAATTGTATGAGCCTTGGTGAGCATAAGAGACTTTCAGAAACATAAAAAAAAAAACGACCCCAAACTTTTAAACAATAGTCAATAGTGTATTAAATATAGTTTCTCTCCTTTATCTATAGTAGTTGATGTTGCTGTACTACATGTAAAATCAGTGTATTTTTTTATTTAGTGTGGTCAAATCTTTTAATGCACCTTGCGATTTGTTATGCAACTAATTTGATAATTTTTTTTAAATGTCTGTTACAAAATAAACATGTCATGTTAAGCCTTTTCAGACATTCAAATAACAAATAACTGCTCAGCCAGTCCCTCATTCTGAGTCAGCAGCAACAGTACAACGTGAAACAATAGTACAAAAGCAGATGCAGTTTGATTATGTAATTAAATATTCTAATCACGCCGGTTTGATTTTACATGTCAAAGGGTTCATATTTCATAACTACTTTCTCCATGACAACCACATAGAAATGTAAGAGTGAATACCCTGATCTGTGTCAACATTTCATGTGTGTACAGAATACAGGAGTTACTTGCAAAATTATGATGATTGACATGGCGATAACTATAGCCATATTTTGAATTCTCACAGCTGTAAAGTAGAACATGGATGCCAACAGTCTAATTTGTTTGGTGGAGCTATTTTTGACCAACGTAATATCAAGTGATTAATGTTTTACTGGCTGGCATGTTTTGGTTTTGGTCATCCCGCTGATGCTTTTAAATTCATTATGCACTGAAATTTTGGCAACCAAAAATATTTATCCAAAGCCAAAATGTATTCTAAAATAAATAAATAAAAATCAAACTAGAGAGAGGAGCATTTTGCTAAACTGTCTCTTCATGTTTTAATTTGTTAGAATGAATCTGTCAAGGAAACAAGTTTTTATTACAGCTGCTGTTTAAATGTCTATATATTTCAACAGCTAATTAGATTAGAAACATAATTATATCATTAAAGCTGATATGAAAAACATGCAATTTGCCTAAAAGCATGCAGTTTAAGTGTCTATTTCAGTGTTGATCATTATTAATCAATTATTTAAATCAAATTTATTTCAGGATATTTTCAGTTTTGCCTAAATAAAAATGTTTTTTTTTTCTCTGTAAAAAATTGTGAATCACTATTTCAAACTAAAACTGATTACTGAAGTCTGCACCCTTTGGAAATTAACAAATTTGTGGCACCCTACAAAATAAAATGTTACAATATTTGAATTTCTAAATTCGATATGATACTTTGAAAAGTTTCGTGAATGGTATACGAGTGGAGCGACTGAGCGGAGCGGGATAATACGCAGAGCGTCACACCACGTGAAAGTGAAACCTGAGCGGTGAACTAATTTTCGACAGCCGGAATTTTGGCGCATCTCTAATTATTGGCGACATCAGAAATGGATATTATATAATAGATGCTTTTTTGAACATTTTAGCAATTTAAAAATATTAAAAAAGGATTTTTTACACGGCACCCCTGCTCTCGACAGACGGCACCCCGGTTGGGAAACACTGGTCTAGACTGTATTAATGTTCTTTTGCTTTCACTGTTGTTTTAAACTGTCATGTATTATTGTTCTCTTTCCATGGCTGTATAATCAGCAGCTGTAGTTGTAGTTTCTTTTAAGCGCATCGCATTAATTGTGAAAAGTGACCTTGAGTATTGACTCGCATTGTCTTCCCATCAGCGCACAAACCGGATGCCAAAGGATATTCACGTTGAGCCAGAGAAGTTTGCGGCGGAGCTCATCAGCAGGCTGGAGGGGGTGCTGAGGGAACGTGAGGCGCAAGAAAAACTGGAGGAGCGGCTCAAGAGAGTTCGACTGGTGAGTGCATCCCAATCGTCACGTCACTGCCGTATTTTCAACTATAGTAGTTTTTTGTTTCCCCTTGTATCAAACACCGCTGTCTCTGCCACTTCTGTTCATGAGCGAGACAGTCGGATGTGTTCTAAAGACTTCCTGTCTTATCAAGAGGGCTCCGCTCATTTCTTTCGTCTTTCTGTTCAGTGAC
>NW_015661992.1:40569-58767 GCF_001515625.1 Sinocyclocheilus rhinocerous | reverse complement strand
CATCGATGTTTCCTGTCAGCTTGATTTTTGAGTGGACTTTGCTGTTCCGATGAGCATGAACGGTATATGAGTGGAGCTGAGCGGAGCGCACACGCATAGAGCGGGATAATACGCAGAGCGTTACACCACGTGAAAGTGAAACCTGAGCGGTGAACTAATTTTCGACAGCCGGAATTTTGGCGCATCTCTAATTATTGGCGACATCAGAAATGGATATTATATAATAGATGCTTTTTTGAACATTTTAGCAATTTAAAAATATTAAAAAAGGATTTTTTACACGGCACCCCTGCTCTCGACAGACGGCACCCCGGTTGGGAAACACTGGTCTAGACTGTATTAATGTTCTTTTGCTTTCACTGTTGTTTTAAACTGTCATGTATTATTGTTCTCTTTCCATGGCTGTATAATCAGCAGCTGTAGTTGTAGTTTCTTTTAAGCGCATCGCATTAATTGTGAAAAGTGACCTTGAGTATTGACTCGCATTGTCTTCCCATCAGCGCACAAACCGGATGCCAAAGGATATTCACGTTGAGCCAGAGAAGTTTGCGGCGGAGCTCATCAGCAGGCTGGAGGGGGTGCTGAGGGAACGTGAGGCGCAAGAAAAACTGGAGGAGCGGCTCAAGAGAGTTCGACTGGTGAGTGCATCCCAATCGTCACGTCACTGCCGTATTTTCAACTATAGTAGTTTTTTGTTTCCCCTTGTATCAAACACCGCTGTCTCTGCCACTTCTGTTCATGAGCGAGACAGTCGGATGTGTTCTAAAGACTTCCTGTCTTATCAAGGGGGTCTTTCTGTTCAGTGTCAGGTGAATCATCTGCCGAGATTGAGCTACTTGCTAGTCTGCCTCAGTGTAATGACTTTGTTTGAAGTCAGTCGGGGCGTGAAGAAATGCTTGCGCACACCGCAAATGGGAATCTTTTTCCTGACTCAAAGCCAGGTGTTAAGTCTCGAGGCAGATTATTTATGTAGTTTGGCCTCCTGTAAGAGGAACATGCATCACAGAACAGTGACTTTGAGTTATTAAGAGCCGAAGGAGGAATGTCATTTGTCTCCGAATTGATATTCTCACTGGAGCCTCGGCTTTCAGCAAACTTGTTTTAAGTTTTCTCTACCTACCAGCTGAGCCACTGTCTTCTATATACAGCACTTGCTCTCTTTGCTCCACTGAGCAGGATGGACTCTGACAGTTAAACATGTTTTTGCCAGCAACTGAACCTTGACAAGTCTGAATAAACTCTGATATCGCCATTCTGGGGTGTTATTCAGTCAATTTCGGACAGAAATCAGTTTTTAGAGGTCGAAGCGGCACAATGAAAATTGGCTGCTTTGCGCATTGCAGTTGTATTTGTGTTGTGTATCCCACACCTCATCTCCTTTTTTTTTATTCTGGCATGATCTGTCAAAGATCATCCCAGAGCGCTGACCCACACAGCTGTTGAGTAAAAATAAAATGATGCATTTGCCAAATCCTCAAAATTCCTCATCTCCTTGGACTTCACTACCTGGAGAGAGAATCAAAGCATTGCACACAAATGACCTGCTGTGGTTTCAGCTTTATTGACTTTCTCTATTATGAAAACGAGAAGACGACCAAATGAAAATGCACTTTTGATGAAAAAGGAATATTAATGGAAATAAATGCAAAATGTGACTGTATTGTTAGCAGAGAATAAAATAATATATATATATATATATATATTTCTTACTATCATTCACCAGTTAGTTTTTTTGTTTTTCATTCTCACCAAGGCAGCATCTATTTAATAAAAAATTATTAGGGATGCACCGATACCACTTTTTTTTTTTAGAACGAGTCCGATACCGATACTTTCATTTTTGGTACTCGCCGATACCGATACTTGTATTTTCACAGCATTTGTAATTTTTTTTAAAATATTGGGTACAGAAACAAAATAATAATATGAATCATGTTAGTTGGCTTCAGTTACCTTCAGTTATTTCCACACTTAATTATACCTGTTAAAATGTATTGTATAAGCTTTTGTTACTTTCACTGTTCATTTTAATGGCGCATTAGAGCTGCTCCATTGCAGCAGCTCAATACTGTAATCACAAAACGTTTTCCTAAAAGAATGCAGGGAACCACTCGTTATACATTATACGAGTGCACACGTACTATTTTGGTGATGTAATTTGCATCACGCGCAGTGTACACGGACCCTTGCGTACGAGTAAAAACCGAAGTATACTTTGGCCTTTAAAGCAAGCTAAACATACGCAGCGCGCACACGTTTGTATTGGTGCAGAGTGAGAAAGACACTTACAGCCTAGCGCGTTTCACCCAGTCTGCTAGTTTCACTTCTGCTTTAAATAAAGTTGTGTATGCTTGACATTTAAAATAAATGTTTATATTGAATGTATAATTTGTGTTTGTTTTATATTTACGATTTAGTTTTAATCCAAATGTATGCGCTAATGGAGCGAACAGCAATCAAGATCATGCAACAGAAGAGTGTGCGCTCTCGGACTCTCTCTCGCTCTCCTAACCGTCAAATAACTTTAGTATCTTGTGCATTGTTTTACTTACTTCTTTTTGACATATCCGACCGAACTACAAACTTTCCAGTGATGTCTGTGAGATATTATATAGGCGTCAATATTGAATGTTTAACATTATATTAATTACTTACATGTACTTCATAGACATCCTTAATCTCTAATAACTCCATTCTACTCTCTGTTGTTCTGTTTTCAGTGTTTCTTTTTCTGGACACAGCTCTATTCACACGCTGTGTGGTATCGGCTTTTGGTATCGGGGCATTTTAACGAGTACGAGTACAGGAGTGCAGTATCGGGCCCGATACCAGTATCGGTATCGATGCATCCCTAAAAATAATATTCTGAAATATTACAATTTAAAATAAGTTTTCTATCTAGCAGCATTATCAATATAATCTTATCAATATTGAAAACAGTTGAGCTGCTTATTATATTTATTATTAAATACTAATATTTTATGAGATATGGATACCGTGATACAATTTTTCAGGGTTTGTTTTATATAAATAGAAAGATTATAAATAGAAAGTTGAAAAGAACAACAATTATTTGAAATGGAAATATTTGTAACAGTAAAAATGTGTTTTTCTTCTCAATTTGGATCAATATAATGCTTCGTTGCTGAATAAAATGAATAATTTCTTTAAAAAAAAAAAACTCTGAATGGTGGTGTATATAGTGAGATGGCAGTTCAACAGTCAAGTGCAACATGTTTAACGTGTTGACTGATCATGAGATCTGTTCATATAAAATGACTTTTTTTTTTTTGTAACAATCAGCAAAGAGAACACAAAGGCATAGTTTACTAAACACTGCATAGTTTAGCCCACATCAACATAATACAAGCAGCAATGTCAGTGCATTACAACTAACTAAATTTAACTTAACTTGAAATTGTTCCTTAAAAATGGTATTGATTAAAACAGTTAAACATTTACGTAAAATGGTTAATTTTGTTGGGAAAATTATCCAAATGACTTGACATACCAGTATTCATGAACTACTGCAAACGCCCCAACCCAGAGTGACACAACCTGAATCTGTAATTTGCTGAATATTATTCAGAATAAAGATATGGTGGGAACGCTGTTACAGTTGAATTAGAATACAGTTTAGGTCATGGCTGCTTTCATAGACAAAACTATGCTTTTTCCATTGTCTGCAAGTAACGATACAGAATGTGACTAAAATGCAATTTAGTCACCAGACCATGAGTAAAACTACATTTGTCAAAGAACTCAGTGTTTTTTGCCAGTAAAATCTAAATTGGAGAAGGGCACAACAAATTAGCAAGTAAAATATGAAATCTTGTTAAGGGAACAGGCATGTCAGATCATTTATAGTCTGAAGAGAGGTCTGCATGTGGAGAAGTGCTTTCATGATTAAAATGAATATTGAAGTCATGTTTTGGGCAACGAGGGAATTTACTCATGGCTGTTTGAGGTCATTGTGTGTTTTCAATGTGACCATAACAAAGGCATATCAATGGAATCGTAGGAAAGCTGTAAACGTATGACATCTGCTGGTTTAAACATGTTACTGCACAGTGATTCTACAGCCCATTGTTTTCTACAGTAGACTTGCTCCACCTGTCAAATTTGACTTATTCAGTCACTATAAAATGTTTTTTTCTTTGAGGAAGATGGTTTCAGATACGGTTCAATGCCTGATTTTTAAAAAAAATTTTTTTTTTATTAAGTATCTTGTCATTATTGAATAATCTCTTGTGTCCTGTAGGAAGAGGAAGGTGACGATGCGGACATCTCAACCGCTCCCTCCCTGGCCAATCATAGGATTCCTCCTGTGGTCCACGTGCAGCATTATGGCGGTCGCTACTCTGAAATGAGCTACAACGGGCTGCAGCTGCGGGACGCACACGAGGAAAACCCCGAGAGCATCCTGGACGAGCATGTGCAGCGTGTCATGAAAACCCCCGGTTGTCAATCTCCGGGCACGGGCCGCCACTCTCCGAAGTCCCGCTCCCCTGACGGGCTTCACGCGGGCAAGATTCCCGGGATGATGATGCCGCTGTCCGGTGGCCAAGGCAAGCACCAGGCTCGGCTGGGCCCAAAGGGTGAAGCAGCGCACCTGCACCATCACAAACACATTCACCACACACACTATGCCGCGGGGGGGAAACCCAAAGAACAGGTGGATGCGGAAGCCACGAGGATGCATGGGGGATTCGCCTGGAACATGGAGCAACACCACTTTGGATCCAAGTCACGCAACTTTGCAGATGGGATGAGTGTCGGCCCCAGTGCCATGGAGCCCATGGGTTATGGGTATGTGCCTCGATGTCTTTTGTTAGATATGTACACTACTGTTCAAAAGTGTCAATAAGATTTTTTTAAATGTTTTTGAAGAAATCTATTATGCTTACCAAGGCTGCATTTATTTGATCCAAAATACAGTAAAAACACTAACATTGGGAAATATTATAACTAATATAATAACTGTTTTGTTTTAAAAAACAATTTTTTATGTAATTTATTCCTGTGATGCAAAGCTGAATTTTCTGCAGCCATTACTCCTGTCTTTAGTGTCACATGATTATTCAGCAGTCATTTTAATACGCTGCTCAAGAAACATTTCAGTTGTGCTTCTTAATATTTTGGAATTTTTTGGAATTTTTTTAGTAGTTTTTTTAGGATTCTTTGCGGAATAGAAAGTTGAAAAGAACAGTATTTGAAATAGAAATCTTTTGGAACATTATAAATAGGGTTGGGAACCGATAACCGGTTCTTATTCAGAACCGGTTCTTTTAAAAAAACTTTTAAAAAAACCGTGAGCAATTTCTAAGTTTCGGTTCCGAAAACGGTTCTGGTGCGACACGTGACCAAGCGCTGTGAGCAGCCTTGCGCCGGCGTTTCCCGTAAAGGATGTCACAAACCAAATAACAGCCGCCTTGCCTCTTTAATTACTGAGCACATTGTTTTCCATGACGCGCACTCCACTGACGCGACGCGTCTTTAACTGACGAACACATCGTTTTCCACGACTGTACGCGCAAAATCGAATCGAATTGGAACATCTGAATCGATACCCAGCCCTATTATTGATAGTGTAAAAAACATCAACTTTGAATCACATGCATTACTCAACATTACTTACTACCTTCCAGCAACACTACATTCAATTAAGGTAAAATAGTAAAAACAAAAAAAATAGTTCATTTAAGTGGAACCGGAATCGTTAGGCAAAACTGGAACCGGAATCGGAACCGGAAAATTTCTAACGATACCCAGCCCTAATTATAAATGTCATTACTTTCACTTTTGATCAATTGAATGTGTCCTTGCGAAATAAAAGTAATTTCTTTTCATAAAAGAAAATTGTGCTGACACCAGATTTTTGAATGGCAGTGTAAATTGGAGATGTTTAGTGAAGCCATTTATCTCAACAGCTTTGGTGATTTTGATGTTCTCATGTCTCATTGTAGCAGTAAAGGAAGCACACTGTCAAAGCGTCCGGTCAGAAAAGGAGATGATGGTCGAAACTTTGAGATGCGAGAGCCCTTGCCCCCTGATGATATGGAGAGGAACCAGAAGATATTGCAGTGGATGATGGAGGGCGAGAAGGAAGCTGGCCGCTATAAGAGGAGTCCTTACGGGTGAGAGCCCTTATTTAGTGTATTTGTATAATTTATTAGTATTTAGTAATACTAATAAAGGTGTCTAACCAGCAATTCAAATAGTTTTGTTGGAAATTATGCAAAAAATAGACATAGATAGATAGATAGATAGCAATGTTTTTCAAAATTAATCATATAAAAGCTCATTTTGTTCTTGCTTATTTCATAGGAGCATCTCTGGCTCCAAGAAGGCTCAGAGTCACGAGGTGTCGAGGCCCAGCTCGGTGGAGCGGCCGGGGGCTGTGCACCCTTGGGTTACCGCTCAGCTCCGCAACAATGTGCAGCCCTCCCATCCCTTCATCCAGGATCCAACCATGCCCCCCAACCCAGCCCCCAACCCCCTCACCCAGCTGGAAGAGGCGCGCAGGCGGCTTGAGGAAGAGAGGAGGAAGTCTGGAACATTGCAGGCTAAGCAGAGGTGAGAAGACCTGTTCACCTGAACACCATAATTCATATATGATACATAGTGGCTTGATTTGTTATTGCATGAAAATAATCTCATGCAGTTTGCCTTTGGGTCAATGACGCTTATTCTTTAGGCCAGATCTATTTGAAAATGCACTAAAAAAGCACTTTATGCACACATTACCTGACTATGCCTTTTTATGATCATTTCAAAATTAAAAATGTTGATGTTTTTGGGGGAGAATGTCGAAAATATCAGGATGAACATTTCTAATATGGTAATGAAGAAAAATGTTGAAAGAATTCAGTTTTTGAGAAGGGCCTTAAAAGAAAGTGGTTTGGCATTATTATTATTATTATTATTATGACAGATTTCTGCCAAATCAGACATGCAGTTAAACGACTGTGCTGAAACAAGCAGTGAAAAATAAAACCAGAAATGATATCATAGAAAGCACCCCTGCAGAGCCTCATGACTGTATGTCAAAGTCACTTAAAGTGTCAGATAATTTGACCCATTTACAACAAGGAAAGGTTCATCCAGACGGCGTGTCTTCATGGTGCGACTTCAAAAAAAAAAAAAAGTATGATAATTAATGAAATTTGTAAGATTTGTAAGTTGACTAAGACACACTTTTGCATGTATTTGAGGTGTAAGGAAAATGCTATTACGGTTTACATACTAGTTCCACCACTTGACATTCGAGTTGTTCAGTTGACTGTTTTGTTGAAAATGCTATTAAAGTTTTAAAATCCATATGAAACCAACATGAACAAATTCATGTTACTTTTTTTTGCATTTACAAACTTGGCTTTATAAACTTAATGTTTCTTCATCTTGGAAGTTATTTGTCAGTGATCCCTCTACGACCCATAATGCACCATGCAAGGCAGCGTCCTCTTCGACATGTTCCTGCACACACTGTGGCTGGCTTAGGTGCATGCGTATAATGAGGCGACTTGAGCCTTCGAACGCAGCCGGTGTGTCTAACTCGGGGTTGTTCCTCAGGTATGTGATGGAGGTGATCCAGAGGGGTCGCACCGCTGTCAGGCCCACTCTGTTCCCCACTCTCAGTGTGGTGCCCGCCGTCTCCGACATGGAGCTCTCCGAGGCCGAGTATGTCCTCCATGCTTCTCCATAGAGCGTAGCCCTTCCCTTCACCATCCCATGCTACCGATACATGTACCTGCATGTGTTTGTCAGGGCTGTGCCTTTACGTCATTAACTAACGCTTCTGTGTGTTGCGCTATCCAGACTTCCTGTGCATAGCTTTTAAAGGAATAGTTTACCCAAAAATGGAAATTTACTCACCAGATATGGATACATTTAGCATTACATCACTTGCTCACCAGTGGATCCTCTGCAGTGAATGGGTGCCGTCAGAATGAGAGTCCAAACAGCTGATAAAAACATCACAGTAATCCACATGGGTCCAGTCCATCAATTAACATATTGTGAAGTGGGAAGCTGCGTGTTAAAACAGTGTTAAACAAATATGTTGGTGAATTTTGATATAAGAGGACAGCAGGGGATGGATTTTTTTTTCCCACTGGAGCAAGTGTTATGGATTATAGATTGGTATTTTGGCTGGAAGCAATGGTTCAGAGTTAAAACGCCTTAAAGGCACAATATGCAAGTTTTCTCCACTAGAGGTCACATTTTCAAAACAATAACAAAGGCGAAGCTTGATGAAGCTATGAAGCAGGATGTTCACGGATGAGGTAATGAATTAATTTTTTTATTACCTGTACCTTCCACAGTTATTAAAACCGTGAATAGATTATACAGAGAATGCGAGCACAGAGCATTTACATTGTGAAAGAACATTATGACTGACTTGAAGTCTAGCGCGAGTTTTAGCACTCTTAAAAAACTCCCCTTATAATCAGGAAAGCTGTCTATACACGGTTTTATGAATGAATCTCGTACATCATACTTACATCTGCACTTTGTTGTTTATGATGAGAAAATTTGCGTGAGAGCTGAATTCAGTCAGCGAGCGCCGTGCACTGAGCAAAAACTCATCTGAACACCTCTGATTGGCCATTGCATTCATAAGCTCAACACACTCGTGTGTGATTGGTTATAATGCGCAGCACTGTAAAAACGCGTAAAAAATCATGGCGCAACACTGAGCAGATCTTAATTTAATGCTGCGTTCATCACTTTTCATTTTCATTTTATTCGCGACAGCCGTAATGGATTTAGTTTAACTGTACAGCAGCATTTGTGTCTGTGTGTTGCCATAGTTTCTACGAGTGTAAACTGGGGATATGCGGATATTACGTCATTGATCGGCGACAATGACCAGGGACGAGTCATTATTTAAAATTGGAATTTCTCTGGATTTACAAATCCTTGGGAACTTTTGGGATAACATAAATACACAACTGCATGAAATATATCATATTGCGCAAGTAGTTTTTGAATATTGAACTACAAAAATCTTACATATTGTGCCTTTAATGATGCATTTGTTTCTTACAAACATGCAGCTTTTCACTTTAGATGCTAATCGATGTACTGGAGTCGTGTGGATTACTTCTGGATTATTGTGATTGTTTTTATATGCAGTTTGGTCTCTCTTTCTGATGGCACCCATTCACTGCAGAGGATCCATTGGTGAGAAAGTGCTGTAATGCTAAATTTCTCCAAATCTGTTCTGATTGAGAAGCATCTTGACTGGCCTGAGGGTGACTACATTTTCAGCAAATTGTAATTTTTAGGTGAACTATTCCTTTAAGAATGTAGTGTAGTTTGACCAGCTTTAGTACATAGTTTCTCACAGATTTGGTTGCAGTGAAGTGTTGTTCCGGTGTATTAACCGCTGATAAGCTGCAGCAGAATGAGAGGCCGTGGATGTGTGACTGCTCCTAATGCAGATATGCAGTTTAGTGACATCAAAGCTTTGGTGTGGATGAGATGAAAGCGGCACATCAGTGCCAGTGTTTGTTTTTTTTTCTGAGGAACATTTGTCAGGCATCCGGAATCCGTTTTACTTGGCAACAGTAAACCGATCCTCTGACGCCCACCAGCACTTGTGCCCACTTCAAGCCCAGCAGAGCACATACAAGAACCTTTGAAATACGGCTCTGGTCCAGACATCCTTTCGGGACGTTGTACTTCTCACTTTGTTGCTAGAAAAGCAAACTGCATAATTTTGTTCCTTCTTGTAGAACAAATGTGTGATATGTTTGTCAAGGGCCTCTCTGTTCATTTGCAGGCATAAGAATATGAAGAAGCAGCCCTGTGAGAACATCATCGTGGCCTATTACTTCTGTGGAGAGCCCATCCCGTACAGGACGTCCGTCAAAGGAAGGATCGTCACGCTGGGACAGTTCAAAGAGCTGCTTACTAAGAAAGGGAGCTACAGGTAAACCTTTGCCACTTGTCATGTTCTAGTTTTTGAGAACCTTCTGTAGTGTTTAATTTAGATGGCTCACCCAAAAATTAAGATCCTGTCATCATTTACTGACCTTCATATTGTTACAAACTATCTTCTGCGGAACACAACAAGAGACTGTGTTTATCAGTCTTGGACTGAAACTTTCGAGCTTCACAAAAGCCAATATCAGTATGAAAGTATAATAAAACTGATCCTTACAACTCCACTACACTTCTTACAAAAGCATTATTCAGGTTTTCTAATGTCATTCAATAGCTTTGTTTGAGAAAAGACCAAAATATGATTATTAAACGACAATTTACTGATAATTTATTTAGCAAAGACATTAAATTGACAAAGGCTGTATTTATATTTTTATTATATATTATAAAAGATAAATTCTAAATAAAAACGTATAAATACTGTTCTTTTGAACATTCAATTTATCAAAACAAAAAGATCAGTTTCCACAAAAAATATTAAGCAGCACAACTGTTTCCAGCGAGACATGGATTCTTGAGCACCAATATAATGTTTCTTGAGGAGCAAATCAGCCTATCAGAATGATTTCTGAAGGATCATGTGACACTGAAGACTAAAGTAATGATGCTGAAAATTCAGCTTTACCATCACAGGAATAAATTACATTTAATATATATTAAAAAACAAATTGGTTCTTTTAAATTGTAATATTATTTCACAATACTGTTTTACTCCATTTATGAATTAACCATTTCTTTAAGCTTATTTCCAATATCAAATGGCGATACATGTGTGTGTGTGTGTATATATATATATATATAATGTAATGTCAACTGAATGAAATCACTTGACTGAAAGACATGGTATTAAACCATCCCTATCCCTTTGCCTCACCACATCCTAGGTATTATTTCAAGAAAGTGAGCGATGAGTTTGACTGCGGAGTGGTGTTCGAGGAGGTACGCGAAGACGATGCCATCCTGCCCATCTTCGAGGAGAAGATCATCGGAAAAGTCGAGAAGATCGACTGAGGGGAGGGAGGCGTGAAGAGAGGCACTCGGGCTGCAGAGGCGCAGCAGGATATGGAGAAAAGGAGGAAGCGGCGAGCAGGTGCTGAGATTGGTACAGCGAACGTGGATGTGCAGGAGAGCGAGAGGTGCAGAACAGGGACGGTTGCTGTGGAAAGTACACTATTTACTCCGAGGCGTCTACCTCCGCACAACGGCTTTTAAAGTCATACCGCTGCTCAGTGCTCAAGATCACTGCATTGTGCACGGAGAGCCCTTGGACTCACCGAGACGAAAGCGTGAGGCAGCAGTCTCTCACTTTTGCTATATTTCTAACTCTGAAAAATGTAATGTAGCAATGTAAAGTTAGCTTAGAAAAAAGTACTATGAATATGTTTACTAAAGCTGCATATTTTTGATATGACGTATCAGAAGGAACATATCCTTTCTAATTTAACAACTCTTGTAATTTTTATATGTACTGGTACCAGATGTGTACAGACTGTCTGTTTAAAAGGAAAAAGAGAAAGTTTTATATCTATTTAAATATTTAAAAAAAAGGAGAAAAAAAAAAGAAAAGAGGAATCGGTTCACCCATATCAAAGCTGCGGCATCAACCTGACCCAAGATGGTGGTTACGAAGAAATCACAACCCACGCTTTACCAAGTGCTTTTAACTCATAAAACCGGTTTGTTAATCATAGAGAGAGAGAGGAGTCAGTCGACGCCGCCGCACTTTTCACTGCATTATGCATTGATGTCAAAGGAGTACCGCTTTGAGCGGATGTCCTATACGACAATGCCTTCACATTGCTCTCTGTCCTTCGTAGATGGCATGGCATGCATAATAATTCCTCCCCTCTTCGTGCACAGCATGATTTAAGACCAAGGGATGTTATGCTGTCAACCGATTAATCGCGATTAATCACATCCAAAATAAAAGTTTTTGTTTACATAAGTGTGTGTACTGTGTATTTATAATGTATATATAAATACATACCCATACAGTATATATTTAAAAAAAAAATGTTTACATGTATTTATTTATATTCATATAATTTATATTATATATAAATATATTTATTATAAACATAAAATTTTTCTTGAATATATACATGCATGTGTGCATTTATATATACATAACAAATATACACGGTACACACACTTACATTATGTAAACAAAAACTTTTATTATGGATGCGATTAATCGCGATTAATCATTTGACCGCACTTAAAGGATGAGTGCGCCAATTTTATGAAACTAGTATCTGTAGTCTATAGTTTATATCCTGAATCTGTAAGGTCGCTTTCCAGGTGTGAGATCCGCAGCAGCGCTGACTCCTGTTTAAGAGCAGGGGAATGTGAGACTTGTGGAAGAGGACGTGACGTTCTGCTCGTCCTGGGGTCCATCGTCTGTCTAGCGCCATCGGACAATATACTGATCATGTTTACACTTACCTTAATGTATTACAGAACAAGAAACAAATAGGGAATTGTAGCCTTTTAGCTTAACACGGCTAAATGTGGTGCCTGGCGAGAATGAATTGTTTTAAAAATGTAGTTTTAGCCTAACGTGGTCTGCCTTGTTGAGATCATGAAACACCAAAGAGAACAATCTATCACAGGAGTCGAATAAAATCCGTTTGCGTTGTTTCAGCGACAAAAATGAAGCTCCTTCATAGAGTTTTCAGGCTGTGTGTTGTAATGAAACACTGAGAAGGTGTACTAACCGCTAGGAAAGCACTGGCGAGACCGAGCCAGACATGGTGCTGTAACGTTAGAATGCTTTCTGTTGATCTGGCATCCCATTTTCCCCCTAGTTTTTAAATTTTAAATTCCCTGTGTAGTTTGATTTAAGTTGCTATTGTCATCAATGTTCAGTGATTTGTCATGTGTGTTTTTCCCCCCACGTTCATTTAGAATTGTTTTAAGCTTTCATCAACTTGAACAATATGGGTACTTGATGCAAAATATGGAACATTTCTCATGTTTGTTTCGACTTATTTTAATTACGGTGTAATTGTCAACTGGGATGTAAAGAGTTAACTACTGTGAATAGCCTGGACGTGAGCTCCTCTCACTGAATGATGGATGACCTGTACATAGACATCACAGAGTGCCTTTCTGACCATTCTCATCTCTGATCCACTGTCTGCTCTCCTCACTCCATGTGTCCAGTACCAGGGACTTGCATTATGTTTTTAAGTTTCTTAAGACCTTTTTTTTTGTTTTTTTGTTAGTTTCCTATGCGAAGAGCATCAACACACTTTAAGTCTTTCTGTGTAAATATGTACATTTTTTTTTATGTGTCTTCAACTACAACCAGCAACCCAATTTGGATATTTAGTGCCCTGCTTCTGCTTAAGTGTGCCGAGTTGTACAGTTATCATTTTACGGTACTTTGGACAATAAAGACATCTAATAAAACAAATATGGAGTTCTCTTGTTCCTTTTTGCATGAATTTATATTTTATAAATTATCTGTAGTTATTTGGGTTTATTTATCCGTGCATTAAATTAAGCCTTTCTTTAAAAAAAATGTTAAACAGATGATGGCGCTCTTGTTTCCTAGCAACAGTTAAGTGAGCTTTGCCAAGATCTCATAAAGCCTGTGCCTGAGGCTCCACATAAACATTGAATTATGACAGATCATATCAAAGAATCTATTAAAAACGTCTTAAAACTGCAGTACAGAAGGTTTTTGGGTAAAAATCAATTATTGAACAAGTAAATAAAATCAGTGTTCAAAACGTTGCCCTTGCCTTTTCCAAAAACCCAAATAACTACAGATATTCACTGTGGCACGCTTATAATGATGATTTATTATGTAAGCTGTCGGGTCGGATTTCGCGGGTAATGTCAGTTGCCCGTGTTTTAAGAAACCGGCAAATGCAGCGCATGTTCGGTGAGAAGTGTCTCAAATCTGGCAGCTTGTAGGCATAACTAATGTGCATCATTACTAACACAATAAATCGTTGAAAAGCAAACCATTTAAGGAATAATCCGTAAAACTGGGAAACCTGGTTCAGAGAAGAGCTTAAAAACAACTCGTATCAATAATCAAACTTCAGATGGCGACAACTATGAGACTTTAAACGATTTAAACCCGACCCAGAGATTGACTTTTTCTAGCCCGACTGGTAAGATATCTGTCGTTACATAACCTTTGTAACAGCATTTAGCCTATTTTAAAACAAATGTTTTCAGTGAGTCAAAACAAGAGCAAAAGACGGTTACCTGCTTAAAACACATATTCACGGATGTTCATATTTTTATTCTTTGCCGTTTTTAGGAGGTGACTGACTTTAATGTCGTTATTCGCTCAGAAAAATGATCGCCTGTAGCGCTAAAAACGAAGTTCCTCCCCGAGTAACATGCAGTTGTATGCCTCTATCGCTAGAGGGCACACGTTCTGCACTACCAATCTTGTCTTTTTCAACTTTTACCAAAACAACCTCCTTTTGTCTTTATAATTCGATATATAAGTAGTAGGAACAGAGTCTTTGTGGACATATGTCCAGGCGCTGTAGGGACTCTGAGTGCTTTGTTAGGAGGCTTTTTTTTTTTTTTTTGTAGACGGCACTTCTGAGACTTGATGGGTTTCTAAAGAGGTCCTTGGGGAAAATAGCCACAAAAATGCATGGCTTGATGGACTCCTTTTAACTTGAACACATCATATAGTAGCCATAGCAAGAGAAAATGACTTGACTGGTTTCTGCTTCCACTGAAGAAAAATACTAAAGGTGCATATTTTGTCTTGCAATTGAGTGAGCCTTTTCCCTCAACATGTGTTCAGCTCTTTGTTTCTTTGAGAGGCTGATGGTGCTGTTACGTTTCATGTTTTCTTCACTTTTTGCATGTGGAAGTACCTTGAGGATGCTTGTTGATTAAGGTCACTCTCTTGTATTGGACTTGCAATTAATTCTGGAACACTGTGCAGGGCTCAGGTTACGAAAACCGAGCTGCCTAATTGAAAAGGAAAGATCATTAGGGTGTTCTGCCGCAGTATCTAACCAAAGTCCAGAAGGACCAAATAAAAACAAAAAGACTTTCATTAGCAGTTGGTACATCTCCAGGATATACATATGCACAGTTTTTTTCTCAACTCTGGCCTTGATGTGCCCTCTGTGATCAAAGCTGCCGGGTAAATGTTTGATTTATGGCCGTCACTCATCAAATACTGATCTGATGCTGTGGCTCACACCTCTGATTAAAGCTGGATCGGATCAGACCACCTGTTCCTCTCGGAGTCTCACTGGCCCTGTCTCGGCTTCATCAGTAATGATGACTCCTGCCCACTATGGCAGGTATAATGTGTTTTTGGGCCAGTCGCTCTGATGAGAAGCTTTCTGGCTCCCTGTGGTTGTGTCAGAAACTGATTTTGTCGTGCTGTACGAGTTGTGCTCAGTGTGCCCGTTTTGTGATTACGCTGACCACCAAAAATCAGTTTTCAGCAAACAATGCACTCAAAATAGGAAGTGGGACCGGGCGTAAAATATGCCTTTATATCATTAGCCTTCTGACAATATTCAGTATATATAATTGATATATCTGCAATGGAATTACATTTCTTTCATTCAAAGGAAAATTATGCATAAATGACATAGTTTCATATTCAAAATATTTAATGCAAAATATGAGAAAAGAAATTAAGATACACTTTACAGTTCAAAAGTTTGGGGTTAGTAACAACTTCTTTTTCTTAAAGAAATGAAAACTTTTATTCAGCAAAGACACATTAACTCGAGATGACAGGGATACACAGTACATGTGCGAAATGCAAAATCAAGACCACTCATTTGCATACCGACCTGGCTGACAGCTGCTACTGCACAATCACCATTTTAGATTGACTAACTGTAATACTGTTTCCATTTGAACTGAAAACATGAATCTAGGCTATGCGCTGCCGGTTTCAGAGCAAACCCCAAAACTCCGGCATTTCATTCTCTGACGCGCTAAAATCAGCAGTGCATATACTTATTTGCCGGCAACCGGCCAACATAAAAGCTTGCTCTTTTTAGGTTTGAAAATGATACAAATTCATATTAAAAGTAAAAAGAGAAATAAAAGAAAATGTAAATATTAGCATTGTATTTTTAAGTGTACTATAAAATAATTGTATTTTTATTTAATTCTCACTTATTTTAAATATATAATAGTATCTTCACACTTAGCTTATTATTTTGTTTATTATTTTATTTAAAATAAAACCATGATAAAGTGCGATAATACTATTATCACTATTATTAATTATTTTTTATAGTTATATTTAACGGGTCACTCACACTGTGTGCTGTGAGCACCAAACCAAATCTCCAGGTGCTCTTATGAGAACTAGACTGAAAAACTGATGTGCATGCCTAAGTATAGACATTTATAATATTACAAAAGATTTGATTTGGAACTTTCTGTTCATCAAAGAGTCCTGGAAAAACAATCAACAAAAATCATATTAAGCAGCACAACTGTTTTCCAAATTGCTAATAACAAGAAATGTTTCTTGAGCAACAAATCAGCATATTAGCATGTTTTCGTGTGACACTGAAGACTACATTTTTCAAGATTTCAAAGTAGAAAAGTAATTTTAAATTGTAATTTTTTTTTGCAATATTGCTATTTCTAATGTGATCAAATAAATACAGCCTTGGTGAGCACAAGAAACGTCTTTCAAAAACATTAAAAAATCTTACAGACCCTAAAATATTGATTAATGGAAATGAATCAATTTTACAAACTCTAAAATTTTTACAAACTCAAACTCTTTATGTTTAAAGCAGATATGTTATTAAAATGTGTTATGCTCTCATACATGTAAGGAGGAGCTCCGCAATTAAGATGTGTATTAAAATCATTGCAAAATTCATGATGCTGCATAGTTTTATTTCACCAGAAAAGCATCATAAAATATTTAATATATCACCCAGGTCAATGCAGAAATATATGTAGACCCTTATAGACAATATAGACAAATACATAAAAGGGCCATATAATAGTCACAGGCTGTGTGCAGAAAAAAACAAGCATCGAGTGCACAGAAATAAATTTGGGACAGGTATGATATTTTTCAGACTTTTTCTTTAGTGCTTTTTTTTGTAACAGACATTACATCCATAAAATATTTAGCACACAGTGTACAAGAGAGACCATAAAAGTCTAAAAGTAGCAAAACAAAATGAGTATCCATGTTCCTATAATAAAAATAAAATCCCCAAATCTCTCTCGGTGTAATCCTGAGGAATAAAGCTGGCTCTCAAAGTACATTGCTGAGGCTGGATTGGGCTAACATCAGTGGATCCTGCAGTCTCCATGGTTACCGCAGCTCTGAAATGCACCTAGGTTTCTAATAGCTCCAATGATGAAAGTGCAAAATTGAATATTTAGGACAACACCCTAGAAAAAAAAAAATCAGATGGACACATACTTGTAATTCCATTCCCTTATGGTTAGAACATGTGAAAACTGTGCTAAATATACACTGCAAAGGTGGTTTAGAAGTGCTTCTGAAGTGGCATTAAGATGTCTTCACACTGTTTACTGCTGCACAAAGGTGGCATAAATGCATTTACACAGCAATTACAATGAACTGTGTACTTATACTAGTGACTGAGGTGGGTCAGAGCAGGCATCATTTAGTCTGGCTTGTGTCTTTACACTGAATTTTGAGCAGGCACAGAGCAGCCTTAACACAGCTGTGTTAAGACACCTTTAGTCTGCGTGGTTTAGATACACCAATAGCAAAACGCTTTCCTTATAATGGCTGAGGAAACAAAAAAGTTCATTAATTATTAAAATGACCTTACTTCCCTCACATAGAGCCAATACGAAATGTCAAAATAAACATTAATGATGTTAAAAAGACATTAATTTTTCCAAGCAGAGAAGTCAAGAAAAATGGAGAGCATGTTAGGCCTACATATTTTATAGTAAATCAAGTGAAGGTAGAGGCTATAGAAATTCAATGTCTTTTATGTTTTATGTTTCAGCACTTAAAACTAACCTTGAAATGACTGATTTGCAAAGGGAGAGTCAGTCTTTTGCTGTGCACAAACAATTGGAAGTGGTCCAGTTATTTGCTTCATAAGCAACGAAGTCTTCATGCGAAACTTTTGAAGTACACTCTAAAAAATGCTGGGTTAAATACAACCCAGTGCTGGGTAAAATAGAGACAAACCCAGCAATTGGGCTGTTTTGACCCAGCGGTTGGGTTAAATGTTTAACCCAACCTTCTGGGTAGTAACCCAACCGCTGGGTCAAAAC
>NW_015661992.1:36637-40228 GCF_001515625.1 Sinocyclocheilus rhinocerous | reverse complement strand
CAATTCCCGCTCAGATCCCGCTCCGTTCTGTAAAGAACAAATTTGCGTGCATTATATTAGATTATAAATTACTGCTGCCTACATCTAGCCTACATTCTGTAGGTCTACCTATTGGTTCGGGTCAGTTTTTTTTTTAATAATATTTTAATAGGCCTAAGTGGTGTAGGCTAATATCTTCTGTACTTTGTAGACCTAAGCTACCACACAGCTGTATATAGGCCTAAATACAGAACTACAGAGTACAGAAGATATTAGCCTACACCACTTAGGCCTATTAAAATATTTTTTAAAAAAAAAAACTGACCCGAAACAATAGGTAGTCCTTCAGAATGTAGGCTAGATATAGGCAGCAGTAATTTATAATCTAATATAATGCACGCAAATTTGTTCTTTACAGAACGGAGCGGGATCTGAGCGGGAATTGGTTTACGGTGAGCGTGAGCGGAATATTAACGGAGCGTTTGCGTGGGCGGTTAGAGCGACTGAGTGGAGCGCACGTCCATAGAGCGGAAAACGTAGCGGAGCGTCACACCGCTCCGCTTCGCTCACATGCTCTGCACTGTGGAGACAGTTTTTAGGCACTGCTTATGTGACGAGTTTTTTTAAATGTTTATTTTATTAAATGTAGGCATAATTATTCTCACTGTTGACTTGCCGAATGGGTGAAAGTGAACAACTAAATATAGTGGGTTCCGTTTCATAATGAGCCGCCTTTTAAAGATCCCAAGGATCCATAGACTTAATTCAACAAACTTCTTTGTCAGTTTTCATAGAATAAGATTGTTGTGAAAATTTTGTAGTGTTTATATTGCAACAGATATATGCTGTCAACTTAAAATAACTGTCCCACTTTTGCAGTTCAACTCACAAGCGAGTTTGTGATCAATAGTCTGTTATTATCATCACATCAGACTTATTTCTGTTCTATATACTCACATTTGGGAGGGTTATGTGATCACTAAAAGCTTAAAGGCTGAAAGCTTTAATCAGTGCTCAATTTTGAATCTATCAAAAAATGATTCCACTTTTGCATTGTTAACCTTGCTCAGAAAGGGTTCAATCTTCAGCAGCAGGATGGCTATTTTCTTGTTTTTCACCCACATTGACAATTACTCTGTACAGTATCTGCACTCAGCACAGACACTACTCTGTGTTCTATTTTCTGCAGCTGGGGCAAAGTGACTGATTGCTTTAAAAGTCGCGGTAAGATAATTCAGCGCAAGTATGAAAGCATCAGAACTGCTCAGATAAATGTTCAAACACCTGTAGGGTGCTGCTGCTCTGCGCTTTGAACATGATGCCTGAAATGCTATGCAGAAAGATGTGAATAAATTTGGCTTCCAGTGGCGTAGACAGTGCTTGTCATCCATTTGTAGCATTAAATGCAGGAACTACTGAAAATATTCACTCTAAATATAAGGAAATGATTAAGATGTGGACAAAAGAATGAGCAGGGCCGTCATTTATCTTCAAAGGAAAATCACTGGGTTTTCAGAGATATAGTACATTACTGTGCTGCAGGAATCAAAGATGTGTGCAAGCAATATTTATCAACGTCGTTTGCACTGCGCTCTTGCGTTACTTGATCTTTTTATTTTGGTGCGTCAATCTGTTGAGTTACTTAGTATAGGAAATTATGATCCGCACTCACGAGAACAATCTTCTTTTTTCTTTTATTTTACATTCATTACTGATGGGAAAAGACACAAACGTTTCGGCTCAAAGCCTTCCTCAGTGTGTGACACACTGAGGAAGGCTTTGAGCCGAAACGTTTGTGTCTTTGACACACTGAGGAAGGCTTTGAGCCGAAACGTTTGTGTCTTTGACACACTGAGGAAGGCTTTGAGCCGAAACGTTTGTGTCTTTGACACACTGAGGAAGGCTTTGAGCCGAAACGTTTGTTTCTTTTCCCATCAGTAATGAATGTAAAATAAAAGAAAAAAGAAGATTGTTCTCGTGAGTGCGGATCATAATTTCCTATACCAAGCAATATTTATGACAGTTCTTAATGCAAGAAAATATCCAACATGTTCTCATTAGTTCAGTCCTATAAATAAAATAAAATCTCTATTTTATAATTTTCTCAAAACTAATTCTTAAATTGTTAGATATTGGAAGATGCCACAATGACCTAAGGCTGATGATAAAAGGGGCAACTTTTTGAGCAATTTTGCTGGCCACTTTCCCATTGAGAATGGGTAACAAATGTCTATCTGGATATTTTAGATCGGTCGTGGGCCGTGTCTCACCTGGTTGCCCGTTGGCAACATTGCTCAAAAAGTTGCCCATTGTATCATCAGCCTAAGAGAGTTGATTTATTCACCCTTGTGCCGTTTCAAACCTGTGACTTTCTTTATTCTGTAGAAAATACACACACACATTGGATCTCCACACTCTATGGGTTTTTTCTGTCCCCTGACCCTAACCCTACCCCTCACTCCAAACTTTCTGCATTCTTAGATTTTCAAAGAAAATTCATGCTGTATGATTTATAAGCATGTTCTCTCATGGGGACAAAAAATACTCATAAATTCATAAAAAACTCATAAATTCAACCACTTGTCTGATTCCTGAATAAATCTGTGTTTTGAATGAATCTGTTGAGTGAATGATTCAGTGACTCTTTCATAAAAACAATAATTTGTTTCATTCCTGAATTAATCTGTTTTTGAATGTTACTGTTCAGTGAATATTTCAAAAATTCACTCATGAATTCAACCTTTGTTTTATCCCTGAATGAATCAGTGTCTGTGCATGATTCAGTGACTATCTCATAAAGACAGTCACTTGTCGCCACCTACTGATAGGGGTGTAAGAAAATATCGATACACGTGAGTATCGCGATATTTTGTTTGGCGATACTGTATTGATTCTCAAAAATGGAATATCGATATTTTAAAAAAAAATCATATAAGATTCATGGCAGTTGTTTCGAGTTTATATCCCGACCGCTAGATCGCAGTCTTCATCTCTGAACTTGAACAGTGACAGGAAATACTAGCATTAGGGCACGCCACTAGTGTTAGTAATGGAGGATGAAAGAATTGTTCCAGTTCCCGTTTCGGTGTACAAAGTTGAAGTGTGGCATCATTTGGGCTTTTAACGTCCACCCTGGGACCGTGGCGCGGGCGCCGCCTCGGTTCCGCCGCTTGCTGCGTCCCGTGTGAAGAGCCTTCGCGTGGTGGGCGGTAGGGTCGCCGCGCGGCTGCAGCTTTCTCTCATGGTGGGGGCGTTTTGTGCAGTTGGGGCAGAGCTCGGGTCACGGTCTCTGCGATTCCACGCGGAACATAAATACAAACTGAAAAACCTGTGAAATCCAAGTAAGGTTCTGAGAATGTACTGATGTTCATCAGTATTTATTTTATTGTTTTAAAATTGTTTTGTTTTCTTTAAGAATCCTACAAGCACTTTATTTTTCATTGATATTAAGCAGATGTAATTATTTTGTTCAGATCAAAATGTTATGACGTTGTATGTTACAATTGTAAACTTAAAATGTGCACCTTTAAAGCAGGATCTAAAAATATATATTGTCTTCTTTTTAATAAAATACTTATACATTTAACTAAAGGATCCTGCAAGCACTTTAAT
>NW_015661992.1:18524-26813 GCF_001515625.1 Sinocyclocheilus rhinocerous | reverse complement strand
TCTCGGCGATTCCACGCGGAACATAAATACAAACTGAAAAACCTGTGAAATCCAAGTAAGGTTCTGAGAATGTACTGATGTTCATCAGTATTTATTTTATTGTTTTAAAATTGTTTTGTTTTCTTTAAGAATCCTACAAGCACTTTATTTTTCATTGATATTAAGCAGATGTAATTATTTTGTTCAGATCAAAATGTTATGACGTTGTATGTTACAATTGTAAACTTAAAATGTGCACCTTTAAAGCAGGATCTAAAAATATATATTGTCTTCTTTTTAATAAAATACTTATACATTTAACTAAAGGATCCTGCAAGCACTTTAATCCCCCCCCTTTACTCGTACTGCACACAAAGTGGTTCAATAACGTTGAATGTTACAGGGAATGATTATTGCAAATGCAGATCCCACTGTGTTCTGGTTAAATAATTTATTTACTGGTTTTATTTATTTTATTTATTTATTGCTAAGGTTTGCATATGGTGGTGTGTTCTTTATGTCAGCTTTCCTAAAAATATATCCTATTCCTAAAATAAGAAATATCCCAATATATCGCCTTGCTTACAGTATCGCAACATATCGTATCGCAACCCCAGTATCGTGATACGTATCGTATCGCCAAATTCTTGCCGATACACAGCCCTACCTACTGGTGTGTCAATGTAACCTGCTGAAAATGCTCACCACTAACAATGAAAAGCCACAGTGCTGTTGGACTATACATGTTATGTGTGCCTCTCAGATGTTAATCTGTGCCTGCTTTAAACAAGAAGGTTTCTTCAGGCAGCTAACAGGAGAGATTAGGCTTAGATGTAAAATGTCCTGGTATAGGCTAGTTAGTATGCACGCCTGATATGCAATTAATCACTTGCACACATCCACAAACAATCTTTCTTTACAAATTTTTGTGCACTGATTTTTGTACACATAAACATTGCTGCGAAATTAGAACAAGCTAAAATATCATCCTATTTAGCATGCAATACCTAAAGATAATAATCAAAAAACAGGGATACAAACAGAGGTGAAGGAAACATTTCTCAGCCCCGCTCATCATGTCATGATGTTGTGAATTAATTCAAATGTCTAAAAAACACTTCTAAATGTCATAAAGAATGTTTGTTGAGAGTTTTTGTTTGAAGATGAGTCGTGGGAGCCACAACTGAGTTAACAGCTATAGGACTTGTTATAAAATGTTGCACTGCTTTGTCGCTCTGATCTCCGAGGTCTAATTTTACGTATCAGTCCCTTACAGTTTTGTGCTCATTCAAAATCAAGGTTATTTGCTAGCAATGGCAATTGAATCAACAGATGAGATGTGTGAGCACTCTTGTGTGGCCAAATATTTACTTCTACCCAGCCGCTATAGCAATGACTGCTTTTCTGGAACTATGAGTTATCTGAAATAAACAAATAAGCTCATGATTATTTAAATGTGAAAGAACAGGCTTCTAATCCAATCACAGCCATGCCATACATTATTGGTTACAGCTGGGGAACCAATCGGAAAACAATCCCAGTTTGGATTTTCAACCTTTGTAAAATCACATGGTTTTAATGAGTTGCTTTTGACGTGTTTGTACTTAGTGTCAATCTGAAATATAATAATCAAATTTACGTTTTCCATTTCGACAATAACTGTCTGTGCAACTATATATATATGAATTCTGATTTTCTTTTAATTGTTGTGGAGATATAGGCTGATATATTTTTAAGTGTGACAATAATGACTAATCTTGTGAATGTGATTATCAAAACTTCATGAAATACACAAGAACAAGAAGACAAACTAAGGAAATTGCATGAATTTCTGACGCTCGGGCATTTATCTCAAGGTGAGCACAATAATAATGTCAAATATATAGATTTTAATTATGTCAGTTTGAATTTCATTTTGAAGGGATAGAGATGGCAGATTACAGTAGAACTTGGCCTGAGTTCGTGACAGACCACAGCAGATTTCAGACATGATAAAAATGACTTTTGCAGGAGCCTAAAGGACTGTAGAGGAATGTACTATGAAACTCTACAAGGGAACAGCACAATATAAATAATACAAATTAAAATGTATTATGCATCTTCTTACTAAACTCCTTATACATTTTTTTAAAATAAATTTCTTATACATTTTATTACAAGTTTTCTTACAAAATTCCTTATAATAAATAAACAAATACAAATAAAAGTCAAAGCGGCAGATGCTACCAGGACTTGCAGGGCCTGCAATACAGTAAGGCGTGAGTGGACTGATGGAAAGGCCACTCTTGTCCGTCCGCCAGACGCAAAGCTGACTGAAGACAGAAAACAACAGGGTGGCTGTGACAGGAGTTGTTTTCTGATGTTCTTTGTGTCTTACTCTGTGACCTGAAACAAAAGATAAATCAGCATTATTTGTCTAAATACATTACATTTAGAGAAAAATGATTTTAAGTTAATGGCGACTGATGATCAAACTTAACCAACAAAAAGCTTAACTAGTCTTAGACTCCGTACCTTAAACCAGTCGTGGAGACGCATCTTCTCTAGAATGAGTCTTTGTTGTGGATCAGGCTGCAGACAATCACAAATCATTTGGCAGCATTCTGTGAAAAAAAAGAAGTGATGTTTGATTATTAACTTTTACTTTACACCTGCTCTCTGTCAAGCCATAGGTCTTTTTTGTATGATTTAGAATTAAAATGGTCCTTCTTTGTTGTTTGATGAAGATCTCACCTTGTGACAGGCCAGGTCTGATCCAGTTGTTCTCACTGATCATGTTCAGATCGAGGTCTGTGGGAAAATGGCCGCACACTATTGCGAGCAGGAGAATCCCAAGAGTCCACACTAACGTCGGCTTTGCGTGGTACCTGCCGTTGGCTTTGACCTCTGGTGGACAGTACGGTCTTGTGCCTGCAGGAAAGATGTCTGATGTTTAATACATTACTGCAGCATGTTGAGTACATACAAGATGTGTTTCTGTGAGATAATTAATAAAGCACTTCATAACACAAACCACTAAAGGATTTGAAGGCAGAATTCTTCATGAGCGCGCCGCACCCGAAGTCAATTAATTTGACCTCCATGGTGTCCTGGTTCACCAGAAGGTTCTGTAATTTTATATCACGATGGAAGACGCCACGCTTGCTGCAAATGTTAGCGGCATGAACGACTTGCCGCATAACATGTCGTGCCGTCCCCTCGTCAAGGCTTCCTCCATGGAGCTTCACAAAACTAAACAAGTCCACGCAAGGCACAGGGCGCTCCATGACCATCACGTAGTGGTCTGTGTCGTCCTCCCAGTCAAGCAGCTCAATGATCTGGGGAACGCTGGGGCCCTTATTGGCCATGAGCATCAGGCCAATCTCCATGGGGAGACGTTTGGGATGACCAGGCTAAAAGAAAGAAAATTGTTCACAAATCAAAACAGTTTGCCTACTGAAAGCTTATTTGTAGTCTGTGATTAACATTAATATAATACGTTATAAAAAAACAATGACTAAGAGGCAATAACATAGAGAGTGCAGTCTACTCACCACTCTGATATATGGCATGGTTGGTGTCTTCACTGAAAACTTTATAGCCACCTGATCAACAAAACAAAGAATTAACAATTTGCACGTGCTGAGTACAGTCATAAACTTCAGTCATAAATAATGAATGCAAAGTTTTGTAAGTAAAAAATAATGTGATTTTTTTTATAAGTTATAATAACATTTTCTAATTTTCATTAATTTATTCTTCTTACCCTTGTCCAGGACATTGAGTTTCTCCTGTTCCTCAGCAGCAGGGAGGACTTCAGGAGCTGGGGTTATAATATGAATCACATCAAATAAATAATATAAGTAAAATATTACATAATCAAATTATTGTGGTTCTTCATTTAGGGGCAGTTTTGAATTGATATACTAAAAATTTAACTTATCTAAACAATGTAAATCTATTTGTTTCTGGTAATGACACCTAATAAAGTTTAGATTCTCATAAAAAAAATATTTAGCTTCATTTCTGATATATAAACTGTTACTCTAAAATGTTTGTTGTGATAATTACAGCAGTGTTTTGGGACAGTGATTATTATTATAATTATTATTTTTAATAATGAAAAGGAGTAATAACATAAGTTCCTGTAACTGAATACTTAGTGATTTATCAATATTTGATGTGATTGTACCATCGCTATCTCTCCAGTGTGTTCCCGCCTCTGTCCCGTATTTCTCCTCAGCTTTGGCCAGGTCATAAGTTCCCGTTCTGCGGGAAGGAAAGTGAAGAGCGGCCCACTTCCAGACGCTCTTCTGCTTTCTCCCTCCATCGGTCTCAAGAGCACCAACAGCCGCCGGTTGACGGTTCTCCGTCATGATGGGGGAGTCTCTGGGTTGTACACAGGGTTCGCGTACACTCTCCAAACCAATCGCTTTTTTTAGTTTTGAAAGCAGTCCCATGATAACACCGTTTGTCAGTCGCTAACAGTCGCTACCAAATACTCCAAAACTTCAGCCCACAAAATGAGCAAGTGATTTTCATGCCTTTAAATACCGTAACAGGCGAATTGTGACGTCATAACGGCTCGCGCGGAATGGAATTAAAAAAAAAAAAATCCGTCACGTGGTCTTTTCGAACGATAACATTCATATCCAATGATGTTTAATACTAACGATATAATTTGTTGTATCGTTTACATCGCGGGTTGTAAATATAGCAGTTTTATCAATTTTATGTCACCTTAAAGCCACAAAGAAATATGAGAAAATAGAAGCCCTCTTGTATTCTTGTAAACACAGCGGGTAAGTTGGAAATCACAACTTTGTCAATATCGCCTGTCTTAAAGTGACAGCGGCCTAAAAAACTGCTACTGTCTGTGTCAAGAAAAGTCCAAATCACTCAGTGCTTTTGTCTGAATAACTTTAATAGCGTTAATAATAAAAGCTAGTAAAATAACTGTTTAATTTGTATCTTTCTGCAGCTTTTGTGGCACTATACGCAAATTTACGATTTTGCTAATAGCCTAACTTTGCTTCAGTGCTTGCTAGCTTAACATTTTTTATTTCCTACAAATCCTTGTGTCAAAAACTTCAAAATGTATATCTTTGTTTTTTTAATTTTTTGTATACAAACTATATCTGCCTCAATGTGAATGACAGATGATTATTGGAATTCTTTATTTTTGCTATTTCATCAAGCCCTAACTTTGCCATAAAAATACACAGTATTTGGAAAGATATATGGTACGAGCCACTGGAGTCCAATTTGTCCACCTGAGGCATTGGTGATTTGACCCTGATGATTGCCACTTGCAGCCATGTTTATTTATTTAAAATTATAATGTGCACTACGTGACCTTTCGCTGACCCTCTTTGACCTGTATAATTTCTCCACAAATTAAAGACCTGAATGCTTATTAATGCCTCAAAATGGAGAGCCTATGAAACTCTCATCAGTTCAGATATTTTTATTATCATGTTCTTCAAATTTACAATGTTGAAATGTTGAAGACATGTTGAAATTCCCTTCTTGTTTGTTGTCTAATACTTGTTTTTATTGTCTCCAATTTAAAAACATTCAGAAAAGTGCTTTTTTTTTTTGTCTTACTGCAAGCCTTGTTTGAGCTTGAATGTATTCTGTTTGCTCCTCTCTTCCCTTCTGCGAATGCCAGAAATTTCATTTCTGTCTGAATTATTAAATAATCCCTGCTCATTAATTCTTTTGGGAAATTATGTGTTAATTATGCAGCCGGGGAGCACCACACCAAGTACTGGGCCTTATTATATTCATAACCATGTGCTAATGACTGAATCGCTGATTGATTAACAAGACAAAAGTACTAAACTGTAATAATAGAGTAAGTCTGTTTGGTTCATGCTCTACTTCTCATGGATCAGCTCTCTGTTGTGCATATAACAAGCCTAAAATCAATCGCATCTTCCTTGTCGTTCCATAAAGGATCAACAGTGGTCTTGTGAATGGATTAGTCTGCTGAGCATTAGGAAAAATATGTCCATTTTAGTACTTTTTGCACATCGATGCTGCTCTTGTCTCATTGCAGTGGAGTCAGGGGAGGTTTCTGATTCACACGAGGCCATTCAGTCTAGAAGGGATCAATGATATAAGAATAAGCACACGGACGGCTCGTGCTTTCAGCTGCTAGCAGACCACAGGATACGGAGAACGGCAAGCATAACATTTTCTCAAGTATGTTTTAAATACTGATACATCAGATCGCCTTTATACTTGAACTAATTGTGGTGTGATGTCATGTTTGCGCTCTGAGAACTAAAGGGAATTAATTATGGAAAGTACAAGTGCTTGGATCAATGATTTATGTCTATCCCATGGGGCTATTAGAGCTACTCAATCTTTTGTGAAGACTAATTATTTTAAAATACACTCTTAAAAATAAAGGTGCTTCGTGATGCCATAGAAGAACCTTTTTGTCTAAATGGTTCCATAAAGAACCTTTAACATCTGAAGAACCTTTCTGTTTCACAAAAGGTTCTTTGTGGCAAAAGAAGGTTCTTCAGATTATAAAAAGGTAAGAAAGAGATGGTTCTTTAAAGAACCTTTGACTGAATGGTTCTTTGTGGAACCAAAAATGGTTCTTCTATGGCATCGCTTGAAGAACCTTTTGAAGCACCTTTATTTTTAAGAGTGTAAATGTAGAACAATGCATTCTTTTATGAGCCCCTGCAACTTGTGTAGTAAATATTTTGTACATTTTCCACCATGTATCAAAAATACATTTTTGATTAGTAATATGCGTCGCTACGAACTTCATTTGGACAACTTTAAAGGCGAATTTCTCAATATTTTGATTTTTTGAACCCTATCCTAACAAACCATACATTAGTGGAAAGCTTATTTATCCGGCTTTCAGATTATGTATAAATCTCAATTTCAAAAAATTGACCCCTAAGACCGGTTTTGTGGTCCAGGGTCACATTTATGAAACAATATGTGTAAATAATACATGAAAAATGTAATCTTTAAAAATGTCTACATTATTATTCCATCAACGATATCATGTATGACATGGGTTTCAAAGGGGCAAATTTTCAGTAAAAAGTGTACAAAAAATGTAACAAATAAACAATATTTGTTGGGAAAATGGTATAGATAGGTGTGAATTATCAATATTTATTAATAATTAATTAATTAATTAATATTTTCCAGAATGTTTTTTTTTTTCATTTGTTTGGATGTATAACACAAATACCATGAAACAACATATGCACAGTATATAGTTTTAAATATATATAATTGCATTTGTATTTTAAGAGGGGGTCCTTTACAAGGGGTCATTAAAAAGTTTAAAGGGATAGTTCACCCAAAAATGAGATTTTTTTTGTCATTATTTAGTCACCCTCATGTCGTTCCAAACCTGTATGAGTTTCTTTCTTATGCTGAACATAAAAGAAGATATTTTGAAGAATGTTGGTAATCAAACAGTTGATTGTATTTCTTTCCCTACTATGGAAGTCAATGGGAAGAACTGTTTGGTTCTTCAAAATATCTTCTTTCATGTTCAACATATGAAAGAAACTCATACAGGTTTGGAACGACATGAGGGTGAGTAAATGATGTCAAAATTTTCATTTTGTACCAGTACCAATAAAAGTGAAAACTATTCAGCAGTATCACTGGTATATTAGTTTGATGTGTTTTCCTATTTTAAATACACTGTGACTTCACAAAAGATAAAATATAAGTGTGAAAAATATGCTTTCAAATAAGCAAAATATGGTTGCTGAACCCAAATTTCAACTGTGTGTGCTGAGGGCAGGTCAATACATTACTTAAAGCAGCACTATGTAACTTTTTTCTGTGTTCAAAATTTGCTAATGAGCGAGTACATCATGAAGTCATCTTCCAAACCGCATTTTTGTCTTATTCCGAATCACTACGGTACACTTATAATAAGTACCGTATTGACCCGAATATAAGACGATGTTTTTTTCTTGGAAATACATCTGAAAAAACGCGGTCGTTTTATATTCAGGGTCTAGACTTTGACATGTCAATAATACACCCACAACAATAGGTGGCGCCAAATACGCATAAAACGAGTGTGCCATGAAATACGTAATGTAATGCGTGTTGTAAAGATCGCGAATAAAAACAAAAGAAAAAGAAAACCTCACAGCTGCACAAGTCGTGACTGTCAGGTTAGCCTGAGGGGACCAAACTCCCTTTGTGATTTTAAAACATAAGACAGTACCCAGATTTCAAGACTACAGTAAGATTTAACTTCTACTCTTAATAAGATTTTGGTAGGCTACTAATAGATGGATAGCCTAAATGTTCTAATTCAGATGGGCT